>NC_136491.1:9781494-9886494 GCF_053919585.1 Euprymna scolopes | reverse complement strand
TATTTTATAATAGAATTAGGGTTATTAGAAAACTTTGGAACATAGAAATTGGGTTTATTATAGGGGCCGTTGGATTCTGTATTGGGGTTTAATACGGTGTCAATAAAAAAAATTTTTTAAAGTTTAATTATTATTGAAAAACCGGTGTAGATTCCAAATTGTTTTATTGTATTCTCTTCGTCTAACTCCAGTGGCGGATAGGGCGTCGTCTCTATAAACGTCCTCTTGGATATGTTTAAAATGATGTTTAAGGTCATTCAAAATGTAAAGGCCAACTAAGTTAGTCACCTCTGCAGAATTCGAAGGACGCATTTGAATAGCAAAGTTTATTAAGGGAAGGGTCTTTTCTAGTCCAAAATTTACTGTTAAAATATATATAAGATTTTCTAGCTAACGGGATTAGTTTAATTTCCAAATCTGTTAAATCAGAGATTTTCTTAGCGAATATAAGGGTCTTGTTAAAGAGGATCACAGAAATTGATTCGTAATCATTGTTGATGTAAAAGGTTATAAAATTTAGTATCTGCTTATGTTTTAGAGTGGAAATCATTTAATTTGAGAGTTTGAGTTTTGCCAGCAAGGAAGGCTAATATTTTTTTGATAGAGGCGACAATTGTATGTAAGATTTTCTTACTAAACACATATCTGAACTAGATGGGCAAATCAATCTATTAGATGGTTGTCATAGAAGTTAGGGTTATGGTCCTTAATGGTAAATCTAGGTGTGCCTGGTTACAGGTTTTAGTGGCATTATTGATATTCATAGAGATAAATAATTTTTTAGCCTCAGCGTTTATTCTATCAAGAGTGGTTTGTGGTACTATTTTATGAAATTTATGTAGGTCTGTATAAATGAGTTTTTTAGGTTGGGTGATCGAGTTTCTAATAAGTTTTTGTCTTATCGGCAGGAACGAATGAAGATTTATTTTTCTTGCCTTTTACAGCAAAATTGTTAATTTGCCTAGTAATATGTTTTGAATGATATTTTTGTTTTTTAAATTCGATTTTCTTAACTAAATTTAGCATAAAGTTTTCGAATTTATCTAGGCGGGGGTTATCATTAAGGTGGGTATGGTTTTAAGACTATAGAAGTTAGTAGCTATTCTTTCAACTTTCTTTTGTTCTCATTGAGAATAAATTCGAAGATTATTTTTTAAAGATTCCGAGTGGGCTTGAGAAACAACTTATTTATAGTTATTGGTGGAGTTAAAGTCATAATATTAAGCCTTCCATCTTATATTTTAAGGAAGGTATTAAGTGTTTGAACAAATTTAAAAATGTATACTTGTTTAGAAGGAATAGGGATGCATGCCACCTCATATCTTCGAAGTCGGCTTGAAAGTATACCTGGATGAGCTGAAATGTATGGTGATCCTGTGGTGTAATCGGCCCACGAGTTCAATCAGACCAAAATCTTGCTTCAGCATGAGTGCTACGATTTTGAACCATTCTCTCACTGATCTCCTCCCACGACATGAATCCGCTTCATTACTTCGTTTGTTCATCCGTCGAGAACTTCATCAATAATACTTTTCACAACACCAAAGCCAACCTAGTCGCCGTTAAGCACCGGGTATGCGCCGATCTCCCTCTTGCGCTCATAGAAAGGGCATGCTCTCAGTTCCGGACTCATATCGAGGCGTCGATTGGGGCTGAAAGCGGCTTCATTCAATAGATGTCAGCTCTTCTATAGAATCAAGTTTATTGAATTGATTTTTTAAAGTTTAAAAAATAAAGGTCTAGTGTTATTTTCTTAAGGGCGGCAATTTAATTGTCTCACCCTGTATTAAAGAACCGTTTTTGTTGCAACCTTTTTTATATGAGGTTATGATCACGTATATTTGGAATGTTCTGCCTTTAAACACTGGCGATAAGAACTGACGAATTAAATTGAGCCAAGTTCAGCTAGCAACCAATCAGAAACCAGAATTACCCCATAAAAAATATTGAACCATTAAGAAATCCGGCATATAAATTTTCCTCTGCATAGGAGAAAGATCCTTTTTATTTTGTCTACAAAATTATAAAATCTAGAACCTGTACAGAACCGCTACCTACTGAAAAAATTCTAACTTTAATACTTGTACAGATTTAGCTACCCATCGGAAACTCTGTTGTAATTAAACGTCGCTTTCAATTCCAGATGTATAGTATTTAAAGAAGACAATAAAAATATTAGAAATTGTCAAAATATAATATTTATTCTCGGTGATGATACGATTCCAATCATCGTATTAATAATATTTTATATTTGTTATTGTGAATCCTTATTCATCTGAATGAAATCTGTAATTTGATTAATAGGTTTCATACTAAGATAATTATTTTTAGATGATTATCATAAATTTAATAGTTTCGATTAATCTTCATTAAAAGTTGTAAATTTTGTTAAGCAGTAACTCATATAAAACAAAAAGAAATTGCTAACCTAACAAATGATCTTTAGTTTGAAAAACATGTACAAATTATTCGAATTCACAAACGAAAATAAAAATGCACATAAAAAAGAAAGTTAAAATATCACATTCAAAAATCCAAATATGATCGATTATTTCGCGTTACAAACAAACATGGCCGCTGCCAATATTGTAAATATTTTCTCTCCAAAATATTTTACTTGTCATTCCCAAAACCTGTTCTATTATCAGCGTATTTTAACCGGAAGAACAGAGAAATACGAACATTACAGTCCTAATGTTTTATTCAAAAACGTCAAGAAATTAGTAAGAAAAAAAATGGGAATTTTGTCCGATTGTCTTTGTGTTTTCTATATTTTCATCAATTTTCATTTAATATCGTCGGCATTGATGGAATTGCAACCATCTTCATCATCATCGCCGATTAAAATTTCAAAACGTTCCATTCTTCCTCCTTCATCTTCACTTATTATTATTATTATTATTATTATTATTGTTGTTGTTGTTATTATTATTATTATTATTATTATTATTATTATTATTGTTTATTATTAGTGTTGTAATTTATTGTTATTCTTATTTTCAAATCTGTTTCAATTTTCATCAAATTGCAGTAATTACTTTTTACTTTTGCTTTTTTGTCTTGTAAAGCTTGTTTCTATTGCAATTGCTGATCTAATATAAATCAGCAACATGTGAATGTCTTTGTCTCAATGAATATGTTGCCGTGTTTTTTTTTTCATTACGTTTTTATCTATAATTAAATTATAACAAAAGTTTACTAACAATAAGTTGGAAATATTTCTGAGATATGTAAGTTATACAATTTATTTTATTTAATAATCTGGACTGTTATCTTTATATTAGTTGTTTTTTTCACGACGTTTCGACCAATTATTCCTCTGGCCTTCGTCAGTTTCACAGCGACGGGATAGGAATGTCGAATCCTCCAACTACATCCACATCAATTACTGCTCTCAATAGTTGTTGTCATCTTACGACGGTTTGGCCAACTAATCCTCTGACCGGCTTTGGTTAGGATTGAAGCCCTACCTCCAGAAAATGCCCACATAGAATCGTGCATATTCCGAATATCTATCTACTTCGCCACGGGATCCGAAGGACAGTCAAAGTTGGATTTTTTTGGTTAGATAAATCCACATTTTTATATTTGTTTTTAGGAATGTTGAAACCTCAAACTGCTATACCGTCGCGCTTAACCTGACGAAGGCCAGAGGAATAATCGGCCGAAACGTTGTAGAAAAAACAACAACTAGAAAATAAAAATAATAGTCCAAATATTTAAATAAAATAATTTATGCAAATTTAGTTATCTCAAAAGAATTCCAAATTAATTCAATAATATAACAATCGATACGGAGCCCACAATTTGAAAGAACAAAAAATATACAAATGTAGATTTATAAGACCAAAAAAATCTAACCTTCGGGGCCCATGGCGCAGTGGATAGAGATGCGAAATATTTACGAGTCCAGGTAAGCGTTGTCTGGGGATAGCGGTTTCAATCACACTCAAAGCCGATCAGAGGATTAGTTGACAAAACCGTGTTGAGATTGAGAGCAGTAATTGATGTGGATGTAGTTGGGAGTTCGATATTCCTATCCTGTCGCGTTAATAATAATTGGCCGCAACGTCGTGAAAACAACTAGAAGATAAGGCTAATAAGCCAAAAAATTAAATAAAATAAATGAACATGATTATTGGTATAATAAATAGCAGTAATACTACTATTACTACTAATACTACTAAAACACATAGGTAATTATTTTATTTTCAGATACGTCACGACCACAGATGATATGCAGGAAAACAGTAACGTACTGAAAGACAACACCGAAAAAACAGTAAATGTAGATTCTGTAGGAAAAGGGACGATACGATGAAACATACAATAGTCAATGCAGTAAATTCGATAGTAATGGTCAAAACCTTCCAGTCTGTGTAGGTCACAAACTTGTAGTGGCAATATTTTTACATTCGTATAGAAGAATGGTGCAGAAAAGAGCTTAGTATATTCGCATTTTTGTAACAAGTCTGATTTCATTTCAGAATCAGGCGCGAAGGCGGCAAAAGGCGACACGGGCATTGTTGATATGGTTATCAATATTCTCTTTACCTCCACATCTTGCGGTTATAATACAGCCAAAGTATTTGAAACTTTATACCATTATAAAGATTTTTCCGTCAAGCAAATTAGACGTGAATCGTTTGGGGAGAATTCAGCCCCTAGTAATGTTGTCTTTGTTGCGTAGATCTTGATTCATTCATATATTTGAAGCAAGAATCTGCATCTTATTATTAGCTGCAGAGATGCGTAGGTGATAACTCACTATGACACCTGGGAAATTTGATAAAGAGTGGAAGGTGATCCAGTCGATAGAATACTTGGAGATCGTGAGTGAGAGAACAGAGCCTTGACTTCAACAAAGAAGTTAGACTCTTGGCCGTATATGCGGGCCTTTTAATGTGTGGCTAGGTAGACAGCTTTTATCAATTCAGCGGATTCGGCGGGATGGCGTCTGCCTACATTATCTGCCAAAGTGTTTCATGGTCCACCGAATCAAAGGCAGCGGCAAAGTCGATTAAGCACCCAAGTGTTTTCCGATGAAAGCTCCAGCAATGTTCAAGGATTCGGCGCAGCGTAAAAATCTGATCCGTGCAGCCATTATCCGGACGGAATCCGCATTGTTTGGCATGGTTCTGACGTCATGTTCTCTCTGAAACTTATTCAGTAATATAGTAGCAAATATTTTGGCGGCAATATCGATGATGCTTACCTGCGGGACTTACTACAGCAGCGTTTGTCTCCCATTTTGAAGAAAGGAAGCAGAACCACGTCACTCCAGTCTTGGTCAAAGCGGTCGGTTTACCACACGCGGAAGATGATTTGATGAGGAACATCGCCAACTGAGTCTAGTGCACTTTTAAAAATTCAACAGGATGCAATCCTTCCAGTTGCTTTTTTAAGTTTCAGTTTTTTTGGTGACGTCTTGGATAGCGTTCCTCGTTAAGGAAAAACTGTCACGGTCGTATGTATCCGGGGTGTTGATCAGGTTTACTTGTGTAGTGTAGCTATCATGTTTGAACAGTACGGCGAATTTCTCGCTCCATTTTTGTATGTGATTATCGAGATTGCAAATGGGTCCGCCTTGTCGGTTTAGGATCACCTCACTGCTTCCCTGAGACGATTTGGTGCTGAACTGGAGAATACTAGAAAGCCAACAAACCGGAAGTCCAAGACTCAAGTTTCGCCTTCATTTAGGCTCATCAGTCAGATATATCATGTACCCGACGGATGCAAAACAAACCATTAAGTCAATTATAATTAGAACGATTACGAGAATAATCGAAAAACGAAAAATAATCTTTTGATATAAAGATAAAATAAGAAAGATTCAAGTGAAGCATGCATGGTCTCCCGTAAGTGCACAATGAACAAGGCATAAAATAGATGACTATGTTCAGCATTTGTCCCCCCACACACACACTTAGCCCCCAAAGTCCCCAGTGGACGTCAAACCATGGTAAAAATAAACAAATGGTGCAGTTTTAGGCCTTAACATGTTTAAATTTGAGTTCTGCACAATGCAAAAATAAATGACTAAGTTCATTATTTCCCCCTCCAAAATTAAGCTTCAAAAGTCCCCAAGGCCTTAACATATTTAAATTTGAGTTCAGCACCATGCTTAACTGCTAAATAGACATACAAAGACAAATAGTCCCAAAAATGGAGTGGTTTTATTAGCCCTAAAAGAACTCCTGAGGCACACCCAAGAGTTATCGTGAAGTATAGTAAATCAAAATTATATAGAAATCAATTCCCCCACTAACCAACAATCACGAGGTTGTCTCCTCAGCAACCGACAAGGCTAACATGCTTGCCAGTCGGTTTGCCTCAAACTCCACACTGGACCCTTCCAACCACCCCCTACCTGACTTTCCTATGCGGACAGACGCCACACTAGACGATCTGAAAACCACCCCTGCTCAGGTGCATGCTATCATAAAAAACCTTGACACCTCAAAAGCATGTGGACCCGATCTTATCCCAGCTGTGCTATTAAAAAAGTGTTCAGCCGAAGTAGCTCCAGTTCTCTCCAAACTCTACAACAAATGTCTTAATGAAGCTTGCTTTCAGGGCTGTTGGAAAACTGCTTCTGTTGTACCAGTATTCAAGAATTCTGGCGAAAGGACAGACCCATCAAATTATCGCCCCATTAGCCTCCTCCCACTTTTTGCCAAAATATTTGAGACCATAATTAACCATGCTCTAGTCCATCATCTTACAGATGCTAAACTACTGACTGACAAACAATATGGATTTAGACAAGCCCGTTCCACAGCAGACATCCTCACCGTGATCTCTGAACGTATATACCAATCACTGGACAAAGCGGGGGAAGGCAGAGCGGTAGCTCTAGATATATCTAAGGCTTTTGACAGGGTATGGCAAGAGGGTCTCCTCAGGAAGATTAGATCTTACGGTATCACTGGTAGAATACTTAACATAATTAAATCCTTCTTAGATAAGAGAAAAATCCAGGTAGTCCTCGACGGTCGCACATCTAAACAATATGATATAAATGCGGGAGTGCCCCAGGGTTCTATCCTTGGACCTCTATTGTTCCTGATATTCATAAATGACCTCCCCGACAACATTGCCTCTGAGATGGGTATATATGCTGATGACACTACACTCTATGGCAGACACGACAGGAAGACGAATGAACACATTTCTAAAGAAATGGCAGAAACACTAGAGGAAGACCTCCAATCTGTAGTGGAATGGGGACAAAAGTGGTTGGTCGCGTTCAATGCTGCCAAGACTAAACTAGTTTCATTCAATAATTACAAGAAACCCTCTCTACCACCAATAGCAATGGCCAACGACTCTTTATCTGAGAGTCCATCTTTCAAACTCCTTGGCCTAACGTTCACAGGAAACATGAGTTGGAACAATTACATTGAAGGCATTGCCAGGGCCGCTGCAAGAAAGGTAGGCTCTCTCTACCGGGCTAGAAAACTACTAACACCCGAAAGTATCCTGTACCTCTATAAGGCCACCATTCGCCCATGTATGGAGTATTGCTGCCACATCTGGGCTGGTGCATCTGCTACTAGTCTCTCGCTCCTTGACAAGGTTCAAAAGAGAGTCGCAAATCTGATAGGCCCTGAACTGGCATCTAAGCTTCAGCCTCTGTCCCATCGACGAAATGTTGCATCCCTCTGCCTGTTCTACAAGTATTTTAGTGGTGAATGCTCTGATGAACTGCAATCACTTGTGCCCCCACGACGCGAGCACCCTCGACAAACCCGACAGGCTACTAGATCCCACCCCCACACTGTAGAGGTCCCTAGATGTAAAAGATCTTTTTACTCCAATAGTTTCTTCCCCAGAACCGCAAGACTCTGGAATTCCATTCCAGGTCCCTGCTTCCCCAACAGTACTGACGTGCAGAAGTTCAAGTGTAACGTGAACCGACACCTTGCTGCCCAAATCCCTACATAGGACCCCAGTAGTTGTTGCCCCTGATAGTAGCCCCCTACACCAAAGTGGCAATTTGCCTTGTTTGGGGTGAAAATGTAATAAAAAAAAAAAAATAATAAAAAAAAAATTAGTTACAACTTTTCAGAAAGTTTTATAAAAAATCCAAAGCATCATTTTTTTTTTAAATAAGAACAAAAGTGTCAATTTTTGCCATTTCAACTCGAAAATACCCCGGGGGGGAGGGGGCAGAGTTTTCTTAGAAAATCCGTTCTGTTACTTTTAACCATATCATGTTCAATGTTGTAATAAAATTTCAAAAAATTCCAAGGCGTAGTTATTGAGAAAAGTACAGACAAATGAACGGACGAAAAGAAGAACTGACACACGGACAAGGGTGAATTTACAGGTCCACCTTCCTTTTGTCAGGGAACCAAAAAAATAACTTATTAATAAAACAAACCTTAGCCTTGAGAATGCATATTTTCACCTGACAACGTAAAGATGGAACATACTTTTTTTCGAGTCTTACTATTCTAAATAGAATAACGTATTCCCGAAGGTATACTTTGCAAGGCATTATCAACGTCATAAAACTTACTATGTCTGTCTGTCTGTCTATCTGTTTCCATATTTTCAAACTCTATCACTTCTGAAACTAACAGATGCAGAGCGGCGCTAGGGTCCACAAGTGATTTGATTTTTTTTATGTACCGTTCTTTTAAAATAGTTTTTAATGGTTAAAAATTTAAAAGAATAATTTTTTTTTATTGCATTTTCACCCCAAACAAGGCAAATTGCAACTTTGGTGTAGGGGGCTACTATCAGGGGAAACAACTACTGGGGTACTATGTAGGGATTTGGGCAGCAAGGTGTCGGTTCACGTTACACTTGAACTTCTGCACGTTAGTACTGTTGGGGAAGCAGGGACCTGGAATGGAATTCCAGATTCTAGCGGTTCTGGGGAAGAAACTATTGGAATAAAAAGATATTTTACATCTAGGGATCTGTACAGTGTGAGGGTGGGATTTAGCAGCCTGTCGGGTTTGTCGAGGGTGCTCACGTCGTGGGGGCACAAGTGATTGCAGTTCGTCAGAGCATTCACCACTAAAATACTTGACGAAAAGGCAGAGGGATGCAACATTTCGTCGATGGGACAGAGGCTGAAGCTTAGATGCCAGTTCAGGGCCTATCAGGTTTGCGACTCTCTTTTGAACCTTGTCAAGGAGCGAGAGACTAGTAGCAGATGCACCAGCCCAGATGTGGCAGCAATACTCCATACATGGGCGAATGGTGGCCTTATAGAGGTACAGGATACTTTCGGGTGTTAGTAGTTTTCTAGCCCGGTAGAGAGAGCCTACCTTTCTTGCAGCGGCCCTGGCAATGCCTTCAATGTAATTGTTCCAACTCATGTTTCCTGTGAACGTTAGGCAAAGGAGTTTGAAAGATGGACTCTCAGATAAAGAGTTGTTGGTCATTGCTATGGGTGGTAGAGAGGGTTTCTTGTAATTATTGAATGAAACTAGTTTAGTCTTGGCAGCATTAAACGCGACCAACCACTTTTCTCCCCATTCCACTACAGATTGGAGGTCTTCCTCTAGTGTTTCTGCCATTTCTTTAGAAATGTGTTCATTCGTCTTCCTGTCTTGCCTGCCATAGAGTGTAGTGTCATCAGCATATATAACCATCTCAGAGGCAATGTTGTCAGGGAGGTCATTTATTAATATCAGGAACAATAGAGGTCCAAGGATAGAACCCTGGGGCACCCCTGCATTTATATCATATTGTTTAGATGTACGACCGTCGAGGACAATCTGGATTTTTCTCTTAAGAAGGATTTAATTATGTTAAGTATTCTACCAGTGATAACGTATGATCTGATTTTACTGAGGAGACTCTCATGACATACCCTGTCAAAAGCCTTAGATATATCTAGAGCTACCGCTCTGCCCTCCCCCGCTTTGTCCAGTGAATGGTATATACGTTCAGAGATAACAGTTAGGATGTCTACTGTGGAACGGGCTTGTCTAAATCCATATTGTTTGTCAGTCAGTAGTTTAGCATCTGTAAGATGATGGACTAGAGCATGGTTAATTAGGGTCTCAATATTTTGGCAAAAAGTGGGATGAGTCTAATGGGGCGATAATTTGATGGGTCTGTCCTTTCGCCAGAATTCTTGAATACTGGTACAACAGAAGCAGTTTTCCAACAGCCCGGAAAGCAAACTTCATTAAGGCATTTGTTGTAGAGTTTGGAGAGAACTGGAGCTACTTCGGCTGAACACTTTTTTAATAGCACAGCTGGGATAAGATCGGGTCCACATGCTTTTGAGGTGTCAAGGTTTTTTATGATAGCATCCACATGAGCAGGGGTTGTTTTCAGATCGTCTAGTGTGGCGTCTGTCCGCATAGGAAAGTCAGGTAGGGGTGGTTTAGAGGGTCCAGTGTGGAGTTTGAGGCAAACCGACTGGCAAGCATGTTAGCCTTGTCGGTTGCTGAGGAGACAACCTCGTGATTGTTGGTTAGTGGGGGAATTGTTGATTGCCCATTATTTACTACACTGTTGTAGATTTTCCAGAAGTCTCGAGTTCCTAATTTTTGTGCTTCGATTCGCTTTTTAGTGGTTTCCGTAAATTCTCTCTTAGCTGTCGCTATTTCTTTCTTAACGTTATTTCTAGCTTCTATATACTTCAGTCTGTTTGAACTGGATTTATGTCGGTTAAATCTACGGTATGCATGCTGCTTTTGAGCAATGGCAGTTGCACAAGTCGACGTAAACCATTGGGGAGAGTGGGGCTTACTATAAAATTTCCGCATGGGAACATGCGCTTCGATTGCAGTTTTGAACCAGTCAGTGGTCTCGTTTGCACATTGTTCAGCAGGGAGAGAGAATATTTCTCCATGGAGCATCTCTAATTAGTTCCCTGATGGCTTCCCAGTCAGCCTTTTTATAATATCTCGTTGTTTTGAGCACTGGCTCTTCAGTTTTGGCTCTAGAGTTTAGGGCGATTTCAACCATTATCACTGCATGATCAGCGTTCCCGAGTGGGCTGTGGGCCTTCGTTATGCAGTCATCGGGAACTGTGGTCAAAAACAGATGTAGAAGTGATGCGTGTTGTTCTTCCTGGTCAGGAAAACGGGTTGGAAACGTAACAATCTGTGATAGGGAGTGAGATATAGTGAAGCTATGGGTTGTGCTGCCCGCTGCATCTGTGTAAGTAGAGAATCCAAGCCAGTTTTTATGGTGGACATTAAAGTCACCAAATACATGTATTTATGCGCGAGTGTCGGGGGCAGTGCCGTGTCTATGCTGTCAGATACTTTATTTATTATGGAGCAGTCCTGAGTCGAGGGAGAGCGGTAGAGAAAATAATAGTAGCTAATATTGTGTTGCATGTTTAGTCTAAAGCACATGAAGGCTTGATCATCTGTTTCTATGTTTGTTTCTCTTGTCAAGGGAAGGGTATTACGAATGTAAACTCCAAGTCCGTGCATATGTCTGTCAGAGTCCTTACGGCAGAGTGGGAGATATCCAGGCATGTTAAAGTGGTTAGAGGGAATGGAGGAGTGTAGGTTAGTCTCACTTAGTGCTAAGATATCCGGGGTATTTGTTAAGAGAAATGCTTCAACATCAGCTAAGTTAGTTCTAAGCCCACGGATATTTGTGAATGAGAGCCTCAAGGGAGAAGGCAAGTTGAATTTGTTTGTCCCTAATCCTGGTTTAAGCTTATTTTTAGATTGTACTGTCGTCATATTTTTTAAGAGTTTCGGTAAGGGTGAGCTAAACAAGAGGTTATGCAGAGCTTCAGACATGCATCACAAGTAGACCATCAGCTGACCTTTCTTCAATTAGGATTGTGGGCTCAGGAAAGCCCACCGGGGATGAGTGCAGGGTCCCTTTCCATGCGCGTCATGGCACTACAAACAACCCGATAGTATTCAACTGTTGATGGAGCAGCCGCTCTAAGCGCTACCAAAGAGTTAGGGCACCTGTACTACCAGTCGGGAACAGCAGCCAGGAACTGTCAATCTGGTGCCCCTAACCCATTAGAAGAAGGTCAACCCAATCTAATTGCTCAGGCATATCTTATACTCAAGCACTCCTAAATGTTCAGTTTTAGGGGTGGGGCGTGCTGGGAATGGGGAAAAACGGCGTTCGTTGCCCTAGCAAGGAAACAAGATATACCGCTGGGTGTTTCTGTCGAATCACTGAGATAGTGTCTCTGCGCTTGACTAATAGGCAAGGAAGGAGTATGGAAGCCGGGCGATAGACAGAGCCTATCTACTCCTTAAGCAATTTAGGTTTGCAAACCGGTGAATTTGTTTGAGTCACCAGCTCTAGGAAGGTTGTTATCCAATACTGAAGAAGCCTCTCTCCCCTTTGGTTTAGTTTCAGAGTTTTCCTTCTCCTAGACGGATGATCTGGAAAGACCTACTGGGTCCGTCAGCCCATAGAGGGTTTTCTCCGCGCCTAGGTTCTAATCCGCGTGGTTAGTTTTACTGGGTTAGTTTGTGGGGGATTATATCTCTACTGATTAGTTACACTCCTCAAAGTGATTTAGGGAATGCTATTTACTTGTTAATGGATAAAGGGGGTGGGTGAAGTTCATGCAGTGTAAGCCTCTATGATTGTAAGAGGGCTTGTTAGGGAGGAGATAATGTGGTTTTGGTCTTACCCTTTTTTTATTTTATTTATGTTAGCTTAGGTCTAGGATAATGTTACAGTATGAGTAGGTATTAAGAATTGAGATACGAGTTGTGCCCGAGCTATTTTAGATGATAGGAGGGTTAAGATGTAAGTGCAATATAGTATGGATAAGACAGCAAGTTTTGAGTCATGCGTAATTAGGTGAATAGATATATGGGCAGGTTTTCAGTAGGTGCGAATAGATTTGAAGTTGTAGGTATTTTCTAGTAAGAGTCATGGGACATTTTGCATAACAAGGAGTGTCGTTTCAATAGCGTATTAATCGTTGCAAAACTCGAGGAGACAGTTATGTAGTGCAGATCGCTTTGTTTCTGAGTACTTTGGTTGTTAAGTACCTGCCTCTGTGTGAATAGGCTGTTAAATCCCTTACTGGATAGGAATGAGCTGTAATGCATGCCTTAGACGTAGAAATGTATAGATGTTTAGTGATGGCTATTAAAACAGTTTGCATGTGAGGGATTAGGGGCTGGAAGTTAGCGATTCCACTACAGATGCGGGGCAATGTGGGAGTTTAGTGGCGGATATGTTGGAAGGAGTAGATTGTTAGCGTTCAAGAGAAAAGGGGTTATTTATTTACAGATAGATTTCCATTAGGATTTTTGAGTTACAGGTAAGGTTTAGTTTGAAGAAGGGGGGACTTTTTTTTGCATGCAGGTAAGACAAACGCAATCGTCTTGGAGGTAAAATGTATAAGATTTCGTAGCTAGCTATTAGGTTTTTCCCTCCCAGTTATAGGAACAGCTAGTTGGTTGGGATTTGGAATCATTAAACATCGTGTACATTCATTTTAGTGTATTTTAAATCAGTACATATGTGTGTCACGTTATTACAGAGGTAACGTCACCAATTTTGTATTTCAGGTTCGATTCTAACTGATGACACCCAAATATTCTCTTTCTACTTTGAAAATAACGACTCTATAATAATATATACGACATCTAGACGAATAAAAAATATCGTATTTATTAGTATATAATATATATATAATAACAGAATCCCGAACGTATATTATACAAAGGGTAATAACTAAAGATACAATTGAAAAGTTAGAATGCAACACTTAATAAACCAATTTATTTAAATGAAGACATTAAACACGAAAATAACGAATCTATTAAAACTAGATATCAACTTATTAACATTTTCCACATCAAAGAGCTGCCTCTTCCCTGTGTAAATAAGTAGAATATAAGATAAATGAAAGTTAGATTAGGATAAGCCTAGAATCGAACCCTGTATGGAAGGTTAAGAAATGGAATCTTAAAAATTTAGTCTAGTGTTAAATTCTATTAAAGTAGTTAAATATTGTTTATATCGGAAAAAGAGTTGATTGTCCATTCTCTTAGAAATCGGAATATTAAAAATGCCAGCTAAAAGAATGAAGAATGTAAATTAAATTATTTTGTTTAAAAATAGGTTAGATTAAAATTGAGGATTCTTTTGTTTGTCAAGGGTGTGTTAGACAAACATACGAAAAGCCACGGGAAATTAGTCATGTTTGAAAACACACTTCTGACGTCACAGAAAAAGGACATTTCTACATATAGGATACTATGGGTTCGGATTTTAGTCAGCCAGTCAGTCAGAGAGTTGACCAGCCAAGAGTTGACATAGTCAGAGGAGAGTCCTCTTAGAGGCAAAGGGTAGAAGATTAACCATATTGATACAAGTGGAATTCCTGACGTCATCGACCGGTCGATCAGATGAATAAAGAAATCATCATTATGTTGTAACTGTTGTCTTGTGTCACATCCTTCATTTCGAACGAAAGGTAATTGTGTTTATCATCTTATAATGAACATTGTGTAAACCTTCGAAGATTATGTTTCCTCCCCATCGTCTTCCTGGGTTAAATGTCTCCCTCTCCTCTAATATCTTTTAAAAGAAATATAATATATATATATATATATAATTGTCTTCTCTTCCTCATCATCACTATCGTTATGTACCCGTAATGTCTTTAAATATGAAACCCCAACTACGCAGCATATTAAAAGAGAAAAAGTCATAATGCCACTATAATAATAGTATTATCACTATAATATCATTGTATAAAAAAAATTACTTGTAATGTGTTAGAGTTTTAATGAATTTAAGTAATTTTTAAAATGGCGTTTATCAAGTTTTGTATTTGAGTTTTTCAAACGTTAGATGGTGCTCACTATTTGAAATAAACAGCTGATCCATACATTGATTTTCAATATATCGAAGGTCATATCTCTGTCAAATAAATTTAAAGGTTAAGGTGTAATCTAAATATCGTATATGATTTCGGGTGTAAAGTAAGCAAACAATAACGATAAGAACTATGTATATGAGGAACAAAAAGTAAATTGCTTCCTAAAGTAAGATTTTACTTTTTTTTGTGACATTGATAGATGCGCTTAATATAACTATTCGAAAATTGAATAATATTATCCCTATTCACCTACGACCGATGATTTGAGGAAGATTAGTGATGAAGAATTGAAAAACAACTTCTACTTGAAACATAAAGCCAGTGTATCGCTTCATTGCAGGTCAATATTTTTTTTAAATTTTGAAATTGCTATGTAACACAAAGAAGTGAAATCTGGGAAATAAGGCACCTTGTTATGCTCTTTCAGTGTTCTAAATTCAACGTCTCTGCGTTTTAAAGCAATTTAATAATTTAAAAAAAAATATTGCGTTAAAGCGATACACAGGGTTTAAAATAATGCTTTCTATTTATTAATCCGCTTGAACGGATCTGAAACGAACCAAATCGGATCAGAAAGGATTTTTTTACATGGAGGTCACCACTTATCAAGGCCCGGAAGTCACTCGGGGATAAGGGTTATTACGTGTACAGTACAGTAATCAATGGGATAGTATCGTAGTAATCGTTAGTATTGGAGATTTGATAAAGTGTCTTACTTAACGGGGCGGTTTATCAGGAATTTGCTTATGTTGGACTTGAAGACATCCAAGTTGTAGTTAGATGGGAAACAGGCAAACGGAAGAGAGTTCTACAGTCGTGCACTTCTAAGAAAGAAGCTTTGTTCATGGAATCTACGCTTTGATTTAGGCACAGATAAAGAGTGGGGAAAATTAATGACAGTGGTTTGAGCTAGACGGGTGTTTATCGTGAAAGATTGGTGAGGGGGGACCAGACATTGGAGATCAGACGAGCACTTGTCAGGAAATAACGATAAAACAAAGACAGGCTCGCAACGTCTCTTCTATCGGAGAGGGGTTGCAGGGAAGAGAAAAGGGCACTCCCCCCACTAAGCTACGAAGTCTATTTTGTATTTTTTCAATGCAAATTGCATTCTTTTGATGATTGACCTTATGCATTCATGGCCTGAAAGTTGCAGATATTGACGGTGTGAGACTTTCAAATATCAACCTCTGCCATAAGCGTCCATCAGAAACAGATATGCGCCAGGAAATCCGGGCAAAATGTATTGAGAATAGTTGTGACTATGGAGAATAATAAATTTAGGAGCACAAAAGATCGCCTGTTTTCATGGTACCACTTTTACCTTGTATATCGTCAATATTTAGGGTAAAAATAGGAGGTTTTACGTTTGGGACGATTCTCGTTTGACAAAGCTCGCTCTGAACGCACATGCATGGCCATAGTTTATATCTGGGAAAATAGCATTTAGAATCGTGATGACTATGTAGAAAAACAAATTTGGAATCACAATAAGTCGCTCATTTTAATACACCTGTCTCAGTAGCTTTCATTTGGAACGATTCTAAACGATTTTAAAACAATAAAAACAAAGAAAATAAATTATAGCCCTAAATAAGAAAGAAAAGAAAAATCATTATGTAAAATGAAGATGGAATTTTATGAACGAAATAATCGGGTCAATATAAATACAATATCCTTGCATTAAAAGGAAATCCGAAAAAATTCGACGAGAAAAACAGAGAATCGAAAGATATATTTTTTATATAATTAAATATTTGCATGAGCTGAATGAAATAAATAATAATGGAAAAGTCAGAAATCAGTAAATAAAACAAATTAAGAAGGAAAGACGACAAAAATAACAGAATCAAGAGAAAAACCAAAGGAAACGGGAAATATGAAAGAAAACATGAAACATCACCAAAACAATCAGAATAAACACAGAATCGAAAGGCAACACTTGCAGTAAAAATAAGAAATTGGTCAAATTTTAAAAAATATTTCCTACCTCAACAGAAAAAGATGATTAAAATAATTGCTAATTGGAGAAGACTTTTAATTTAATATAAATTAATTAATGCCCTATCGTATTCCAATGTTAAACTATTCAAAGTGACTGACAATAATATTTTAGTGATAAAATCGAAACAAACGTTTTTTTGTTGTTTTTGTTTTTCAAATCAGCCATATTGAAAACAGAAATGGAATATTCAATTGTCATCTGATGTTATAAAATATGTTCCTTAATAAATTTTAAAGATTTCAATTCTGAAAGAAGTTTAAAAAAATTTAATCTAAAAAAAGTTATTTTAAAGTTTTTGTTAAAAAAGTTCAGATTTTTTCATTATTCAGACCTGTATTACAAAGAGAGGGTTGCAAAAAATGAGTTGTGGTGTGAGGATAAATACAAACTGAAAGAGAGTGAATATTCAGACCTGTAATAATACAAAGAGGGGTTGCAAAAAATGAGTTGTGGTATGAGGAGAAATTGGCGCATAACATTAGTCCGGACTATTGTCATAGGAATACATTTTCCTCATGAAAGTATTAAATATGACAATTCATTACATTGATATAAACGATGTATACTTATTAATATTAAAACATTATATTAAGATTAAAATATAAAAATGTTCTTTTTAAGAGTTTCTAGCAAGTTCTCAATATAGAGTATAAAAATGTTTATTTTATAAGAGTTTTAGAAGAGTTTTAAATATAGAAAATGAAAATCTTATCTGGTTATCCTCCTAGTAGTGTTGGTAATGTTCTCCTTTAGTTGGTCTAAATTGTGAGGACTATTTGCATAAAGTTCTTTTAAAGTCTGTAACACTTTCTTCAGCCACAAAGAGGTCCATAGGTTTACCTGGACCCATCATCGTTCAAAACAATGTCACTTTATCGATTACATTATTTCCAGGAAGGCAGATTTGCGGGACGTATGTAGTGTGCGTGTTATGCGTGGAGCTGAATGCGGCACAGATCACTTTTTGGTACGCGGGAAGGTGAAGGTCTGTATAAGGAGGAAGTGTAGGTTGGGTGGTGTTGGGATTCCCAGGCTGGCTGATCCAAGTGTATGTGAAAAGCTTCGATCTGTAGTTAATTCTGCTGATTTTTATGGATCATGGGCGCATTTTAAAAATACAGTCTATGAAATAAGTGTAGATGTTCTTGGCTTCCGCAAATCTAAGCATCAAGATGGGTTTGATGATAATTATTTTGGAAATTACTCAACTCTTAAGTGCTAAAAATGAGTTGCACCATAAGATGTTGTCTGCCTCTCATGAAGGTCGAGAGTTCCTCCGACAGTCACTTAAAGCAAACAAGGGCATTCTCCAAAAGCGACTCCGCCAAATGAAGAATCAGCGGTGCGCTAAACTCGCCAACCAAATCCAGATGGCTTTTGATTGTAAAGACCTCAAACGCATGTACCATTTGCTTAAAAAAGCTTTTGGTCCTCAAACACTATCTACATCTCCCCTACTCTCAAGTGATAGAATTGCCCTTTTAAAGGATTCTAACAAAATTCTCCTTCGTTGGACCGAACATTATTCTAATCTCTTTGACAACCCCTCTGATGTTGATGAGGACGTCATCAATGAATTTTTATCACAACAGAAGCTTATCCATGAAATGTCCGTGTTCCCATCTGAGAATGAAATTAGAGATGCAATCAAGGAAGTGAACGTTGGGAGGGCTCCAGGGCTTGATGGTATTCCTATGGAAGTCCTCTTACATGGGGGTGATAAACGTGTTCATGAAATTCTTCATCTTATCACTGATGTTTGGAGGCGTGTTCCCGCCCATCAGGATTCGGTTGATTCAATTCTTATATCACTGTACAAGGGAAAGGGGCCCAGGACCGATTATGGAAGTTTGTTGGAAGCAGTTGGAAAAGTATTTTCCAGAGTTCTACTCAATAGATTGTTAAAGTATATTTGTCCATCCGTCATTCCAGAAAGCCAAAATGGCTTTCGTCCAGGCAGAAGAACCACGGATATGATCTTCTCTGCTCGGCAGTTGCAGGAGAAATATACTGAATACTGCGTTCCGCTTTATCAGGTTTTTGTTGATTTTACTAAGGCTTTTGATACGGTGAACAGAAGTGCCCTATGGATAATTCTGGGGAGATTGGGATGCCCAGCTCAATTTATACGATTAATCAGGGAGCTCCACACTAATATGAAGGCTTGACTGAACTTCAACGGATGCCTGTCGGAACCCATCTCGGTTGACAATGGTGTGAAGCAGGGTGATATCCTAGCACCTATACTTTTTTCAATTTATTTTGAAACTATGTTATCGTATGATTTATGAATGTTCTCTAGGTGTTTGTTTGTGTTTCAGAATCACAGGTAGGGTCTTTGATCTTCGTCGTTTTCATGCTTCTACAAGGACATTTCAGCACCTGGTTCGTGAATTGCTTTATGCGGATGACGCCGATCTCGTGGCTCATGGTGAGAGGGATATGCGGGGTATCATGGATCTGTTTTCGGGGGCATGTGCGTCTTTTGGGCTTACTATTAGTCTTAAGAAGACTAAGGTCATGTTCACACCTCCACCCGGTAGTTTGTATGTGGAACCAAATATTTTTGTCAACAACCAGAGATTTGCCGTGGTTGACACATTTGTGTATTTGGGTAGTAATCTCGCCAGAGATGGAACTCTGGATGCTGAGGTCAACTATAGGATACAGCGTGCCACTAAGGCTTTTGGTGGCTTAGAGAAGCGAATATGGTCTGACAGGGGTATAACTATTCATACAAAGATCAGTGTCTATCAATCTCGTATTTTACCGTCCCTGCTTTACACTGGTAGACACATAAAAGTCGTGGAAAGAGTGCAACAGAAATTCCTGAGACACATTCTCGGCATCAGGTGGAGCATTTTTATATCTGATGTGGATGTTCTCATGCGTTGATGTACCTTGTATCGAGAAGTTGATTATACGCAACCAGATGAGGTGGACTGGACATCTGACAAGGATGGACGACGATAGTTGCTAAAGCGCCTGTTCTATGGTGAAATTACACAAGGAAAACATCCACAACATAAACCGAGAAAACGCTTTAAGGATAACATCAAAGATAATCTTAAAGCTCTTGGTATTGACGTGTTCAGTTGGGAAAGTGCTTTCAATGATCGTAAAAAGTGGCGCTCCTTAGTCTATCATGGCTGTGATAGTTTTGAGAAGAAAAAGTATGAGCATGCAAAAATGAAGCGTAATATCCGTAAGAAAAATCTGTCAGATATATCAGGTCGGTCGGAGGATTTCATGCAGAACCACACCTGTGATTTATGCGGTAAAATGACTTTATCCGGAGCTGGCCTGGCTAGCCACAAGCGTTCACATGGAGATCAATCTTTCTTTGATGGGGTAAACTTTGCAGAGCACAGATGTTCTGTTTGCTCTGTGGTCTGTAAATCGAGTGGAGGCCTAAAGCGTCATATGAGCGTCCACAGTAGAGCAGCACCAGTTGGTATCCCTCAATCTCAGTTTAAGTGTGACCTTTGCAACAGACTGTGTAAAAGCAGGGCTGGTCTGAAGAGCCCCTTTCGTTCGCACAGAAAATAGGAATTGACGCATTCTTGATCACATCTCCACATGTGTGTGTGTATAAGTGTATATATGTGTACATAATTATAATATATATATATATATATATATATATATATATATTCAAAAATACATGAAAATAATTGAGTAATCAACAATAAAGCAAGGGAAAGATGGTCTTCTTCTGTCAAGAAGTGATAATCACCATGTATGCATATATATATATATATATATATATATATATATATATATATATATATATATATATGGGTGGGTAAATGTATTCGTGTGTGTATGTGTGTATATGGATGTATGCGTATGTGTATATGTGAGTTCCTGCATATATCTCTATATATATGCATATGCGTGTATGTATGTGTGTGTCTGCATAGTATGCGAATGCATGTGAGTGTGTATATGCATACATACATGCATATATATATATATATATATATATATATATATGTGCATGTATATGTGTGTGCGTGTGTGTATATATATATATATATATATGTTCTCCTACCTATTTCCCATCTTACTTGTGTGTGTGCGTGTACTTATGTTTGAATCATTAAGTACATGTATGCATGCGTGTTTTGATTGGGGAAAAATAAAATAAATAAATAAAAATAAAAATAAAAATAAAAATAACCAATTTGTGTGTGGATGTGTGTGAGTACGTGTGTGAGTGTGTAGGTGGGTATGTATATGTGTAAGCTCCTACATATATTTCTATGTATGTGCGTGTGTATATGTGTATATGCATGCGTACGTATGCGTGTGCATGTGTGCATGCACATGTATGTATATGTATGTGTGTGGTTGTGTGTGAATGTGTGCTATACATGGGGAAAGAAAGTAATAAAAAAAAACATAAAAACCTTCACCAAATGGACCCAAAGCACCCTCTTTGAAATTAACTCTCACCGGGCACTACCAACACTTACTATTGGAGACAGGATGTCTGAGACCACATCACTCTGAAAAACACATTTGGTATCAGCAGATGTAAGAATAGCATTTCAAACTCCCATTTAAAAATAAAAACCTTTTCACAAAAATATCTGAAGAAAGTAATTCAAAGCTTGAAACGCATTATAAAAAAAATTTTAAAATAAAAATATGATAAAAGGCTAAAACCCCCACAATTTTTGATGGCTGCACTCTTTTAAATATACATTTTTTTCTCTCGCTGGAACTACACAACCATCACTTAAAAATACACACACACACATATATATATATATATATATATATATATATATATATATATATATATATATATATATATATATATAAATTTTGTTTGTATGGTTGTTATAGAAATCAGTATGGTAACAGATAAAATAATTCAAATTAGTTCCATTATTTAGTTCCTTCTAATTTCCAACCTCCCCACTTGTAATCAAGGTAACAATTTCCTACATTTCAGACATTTATTTTAATCGATTTCTCTTCAGTAAATTCGATTTTGTATAATTCGATTGCCAACAAAAACTAAAACACTGTCACAACCGATGTTATTGGCGTTTCAGATTCCATTCCTATGTTGTAATAAAATCAAGCGGCCCTTTTGAATCACAAACTTTCTAATTAAACAGTTTTATTAGTGAAAGTCAGCATCAATTAAATCGATGCAACACGGCGATTTTTCCATCATCAAAAACACTTGCACCACATCATTTGACGAAAATGATGTTAGAGAATCTTAAATTTTTTAAGTGTTTCTTTTTTCTTCGTTTCATGTGCTATTAGCTTTTAAATTGGAATTAGCCAAAAAAAAAAATAATTTTCGTTATGAAACTCTTACTATTTTTAGTATGATTCCAAAATAATGTGAGTGTATGATTGTAATCATGGAGAATATTGAATGAAGTTTGGTTTTAAGTGATTAACCGAAATATCTATGTATAATAGCTACATAAAAATATCACACACACATGTATATATATATATATATATAGATATATAGATATATATAGATATATATATACTTTCAATTGTTTTTTACATAAGTAGTATTGTGTTGTTACACAGTCAGCAGCATGTTGTGATCTTCTAGTATATAACAACTACAGACCTTTTCGCTTTTGAATATAAGTATAAATGCAGCAGCACATTACTGTTTATGTAAAAACAAATGTTAGTCTTTTATTAACCTCGTTATATTTCACTGGTTTCCTTACCTCTGGTCAATAGCAACCTCAAATTATATATATATATATATATATATATATATATATATATATATATATATATATATATATATATATATATATAAAATAGAATAAAAATATATATGTCTCGGCAGTAGAGTGAAAAGCATATCTTATTTTTACTTTTATTAATATTATTGGAATTTTTTCCTTTTTTTTCCCTTGTACACATTTTTGTCAATTATTTCATGGATTTCTGCCTTGGGATTATTTTGGACCATCTTCCAATTACGGGATTTCCTTGGATTTTACTTGTGCAAATGGAAATTCAATTAACTTTCTTGGAGTTACATATTTAGATTTTACCGTCACTGGATTATTTATCTTCCACCAGACTATCCATTCATGTGTAATCACCTTTTTCTTCACCATATTCCCTCTGCTTCACTTTTTTGTTTTCAAGTAAGATCTTTGACTTACTTGTTGTTTCATCAAATACTTTTGCATGCAAAATCCGATCCCGCATTTTGCTCATTCTCACCCTCTGATGAGAAGGAAAGTATTTCTTCGAAAGTCCGCGGATTAAGGACTATCCATTTATCTAGTGTTTCCTTTTCAGATTAAATATGTTTTTAAGTCATTTCAAAGTGTGTTTTAACATGTTTTCTTAACTGTTTGCTCGTATATATATATATATATATATATATATATATATATATATATATGTAGTCTTTGAAGTTTTTAACCTTTAAAACTATACAAAAAAAAAAAAATAAAATGAAATAAATATTTTTTATCATTCGTTAGAAAACCACCTAATCAGTAAGTCATTTAATTACCTGCAATCACTGCATCAACTCGCTCTCGAATTTACTAATAATTTTTCTTTCAAGGAATCATCAGATATTTATCATGAAACACTGTTTCGGGAATTTAAAAACAAAACAGTATATATCATCATCGCTCCCCAGCAATGTTGATCAAACACCAGTTCCCTTAATCTTAGGAAGGAGACATGTTACAAACATTTGATCCAATTTCCTATTCATAATTACAATTACTAACCATTTTCATGCTATAAAAATTAATTTCTTACCTGTGTGATTCATCAATTTCCACATTTAAAATGGATATATTTTTTTAATTTATCAGTCTTATATTTACAAGATTAGGATTAATCAATTTAACTACTTATCACTCCTGCTATGATTAGTATGTTGTATATTTACATTATTATTTATTTAAAATGAACAAAGCTTCTTTCTTAGAACTGCACGCCTGTGGAACTCTGTTCTGTCTGCCTGCTTCCCTCCGGACTACAACTGTGATGTCTTCAAGTCCAATGTTAACAAATTCCTAATGAACCGCCCCCTTAAGTAAACACTTCAGCAAATCTCCTCACTAACGTAATGTACTTGCAATAACCCTTATCCCTGAGTGGCTTCCGGGTCTTGATAAGTGGTGATCACTGTGTAAAACAAAAAATTAAATATATAAAGGTTAAAAATATTTATACATATATACATATGTTTTTTTTTAATTTTATTATATGTAATTATAAATACATTTTATACATTGCTAATATAGTTTTGGATTGTCTTTATTAATATAGTCTGGTTAATCTTAAACGATTCAAAAGCATATATATATATACATCTGGCATCAATTGAAATGAATGCCTCTCGTCTTCAGGAGGCCTCAAGTTTTGACAAGCTTCTGGGCTTGACCATTACTCCTGATCTTAAATGGAACACGTACATCAAATCTGTTGCCAAGGCCGCTGGAAAAATGGTGGGATCTTTCTATCGATCCAGTAGATATCTCACTGCTGATGCAATTCTCTATCTATATAAGAGCCAGGTACGGCCAAGGATGGAATACTGTTGCCACATCTGGGCAGGAGCTGCTAGAAAGGACTTGTCCTGCCTTGATAGAGTTCAAAATAGACTTCGTAGCCTCGTAGGAGATGTCCTTTTCTCTTCCTTGCAACCTCTATCTCACAGAAGAGATGTTGCGAGTTTGTCTCTGATGTATCGTTATTTTCATGGAAAGTGTTCGACTGAGCTTCAATCTATGATCCCCCTCTCGCAAAACTTTCACAAGAAACACTCGTCTAGCTGTAAACACTATCAATAATTCCCCCACTCTTTATCTGTGCCTAAACCTAAACGTAGATTCCATGAACAAAGCTTTTTTATTAGAACTGCACGCCTGTGGAATTGTCTTCCGTTTTCCTGCTTTCCAGCTGACTACAATATGGTTGTCTTCAAGTCTAACGTAAATAAGTTCTTGATGAGCCGTTCCATATAAGTTATCAAATTTAACAAATTTTCATTACTAATGATTATTATATTGTCCAATTTCTACTGTGCACTCTTTAACCCTTATCCTTGAGTGGCCTCTTGGCCTTGATAATGAGTTGATACCTATGAAAAAAAAAGAAAAAGTCCAATGTGAACAAGTTCTAATTGAATCGTCCCCCTAAGTAATCCAAGTTACAAAATTCCCACTGTTTACTATGCTAAAATCACAATGACTAATGTATACCTATTAACCCTTATCCTCGAGTGGCCTCTGGGCCTTGATAAGTGGTGACACCCTTGTAAAAAATATATATATATATATATATATATATATATATATATATAGTCTTGAAAATTATGTTTTAGATAAATATGTTTTTATTTGTGATGACATATATATATTCATATATATACATATATATATATGTATATATATATATATGTGTGTGTGTGTGTGTGTGTGTGTGTGTGTGTGTGTGTGTGTGTGTGTTTAAACTCGAGTCTATGTAAATACAGATTTTCCCGAAATGGTGCATGATCCAATCCCATTGGGATATCTATCGTTTTGCGTAATAGTTTATTTCCTATTTGAAAATAACATTCTTTAATAAGATGACTTATAAGTATTTTTTATAATAACTTTAGAAACACTAGATTTGATGTTTATTATTTTTACACTAGAAAGCTTTAGAGTTTGAAAAGTCCATATATTTACCTTTATCATCTTCAAAAGCTAGATTTACAGTATCGTTTAATTCTTTTATAAGTTTTTCGTGTGGAATTTTGGTATATAACGTACTAAAATCATAAGTAGCTATAGATTTTGTTTAGTCATCTATTTTTTCTTTACTAGGTGTGAATTATTTAATACCCAAATTAGATTTATATTACTATAGAATTTTCTTTCCTGGTGGAAATTATTTATTATATTTATAATTAATTTAAACATTTTAGATGTAGCTTTACTTAAAGATTTAGTAATGCACGTCCTTGAAGTTAAGATAAACCTAGCGTCAACTGAATTTTTGTGCATTTCAATACATACATGAAAGTGCTTTTGTTTTTTTTCTTTAATACTACTTTTTCACTAATAATACTATTATTCAAAATAATGCTATATAAATTATTATTACTTACTTATATAGATATCTGAAACTTTATCTATAATTCCTGCTTCTAATAAAAAAAAGTTGTATATAATATTTTTTACATATTTGCCACTTTATCAATCGGAACTATTACAAACTTATATTTTTAAGTTTCTTAAGTTTTTCTGAATTTTTAAGAATAAGGGTTATTTTTTTAGGGTGTTTAAATTTTTTATACGTTCAAGTTTTTTTATTTACGCATTCAAGTATATTATTTTTCAATGCATTAAACGTAGGCTGTAATGATTTGTATGTTTTTGTCATTGATATAATAAAACCTTCTGATGTTTTAGTGACTTCTTTAACGCATTTAGTTATATTTAGACATTAAGGATTATCTATAATTTGGACATTTACATAGGAGTTCTCCCTCCCTCTCTCTCTCTCTCTCTCTCTCTCTCTCTATATATATATATATATATATATATGTGTGTATATATATATATATATTATAAGCGAAGCCCACTGTTTGTTTGTAAACAAACTAATAGTTTGAGCACTGTGCGACGGGCAAATGCTTGCTAATTTAATAGGCATTTGAGGAGAAATATTTACAGGCGCTAGTTCTTGGTCCGATGGTTAGAGCTGCCGACTGTCAACACTACGGTTGTAGGTTAAATTTACGGCTGGAAAAAGGTGGATGTCTAGCCGCACTGCTGAGTTGTGATACAACGAAACAGTACTGTGTGTGGATGACTATATATATATATATATATATATATATTAATATACATTCATTATATATTTATAAGATTAATAAATGTGTTTATGCCGAAAAACTAGTCTTACATTCTTTGTGACAATTTTTATTGCTCAACAGATTCGAATCACGCTACAAAGTCACTTTGGACTCCATTTACTAGGACATTACTTTTGAGCCAAACGAAATTCATCCGAGAACCAAGGAAAATTAAACACCTATAATTGACAAATGTTGCTATAACAGGAAAGCATGTATGTATATGTATGTGTGTGGTTGTGTGTGAATGTGTGCTATACATGGGGAAAGAAAGTAATAAAAAAAAAAACATAAAAACCTTCACCAAATGGACCCAAAGCACCCTCTTTGAAATTAACTCTCACCGGGCACTACCAACACTTACTATTGGAGACAGGATGTCTGAGACCACATCACTCTGAAAAACACATTTGGTATCAGCAGATGTAAGAATAGCATTTCAAACTCCCATTTAAAAATAAAAACCTTTTCACAAAAATATCTGAAGAAAGTAATTCAAAGCTTGAAACGCGTTATAAAAAAATTTTAAAATAAAAATATGATAAAAGGCTAAAACCCCCACAATTTTTGATGGCTACACTCTTTTAAATATACATTTTTTCTCTCGCTGGAACTACACAACCATCACTTAAAAATACACACACACACATATATATATATATATATATATAAATTTTGTTTGTATGGTTGTTATAGAAATCAGTATGGTAACAGATAAAATAATTCAAATTAGTTCCATTATTTAGTTCCTTCTAATTTCCAACCTCCCCACAATATTTCTCCTCAAATGCCTATTAAATTAGCAAGCATTTGCCCGTCGCACAGTGCTCAAACTATTAGTTTGTTTACAAACAAACAGTGGGCTTCGCTTATAATATATATATATATATACACACATATATATATATATATATATATATATATATATATAAAATAGAATAAAAATATATATGTCTCGGCAGTAGAGTGAAAAGCATATCTTATTTTTACTTTTATTAATATTATTGGAATTTTTTCCTTTTTTTTCCCTTGTACACATTTTTGTCAATTATTTCATGGATTTCTGCCTTGGGATTATTTTGGACCATCTTCCAATTACGGGATTTCCTTGGATTTTACTTGTGCAAATGGAAATTCAATTAACTTTCTTGGAGTTACATATTTAGATTTTACCGTCACTGGATTATTTATCTTCCACCAGACTATCCATTCATGTGTAATCACCTTTTTCTTCACCATATTCCCTCTGCTTCACTTTTTTGTTTTCAAGTAAGATCTTTGACTTACTTGTTGTTTCATCAAATACTTTTGCATGCAAAATCCGATCCCGCATTTTGCTCATTCTCACCCTCTGATGAGAAGGAAAGTATTTCTTCGAAAGTCCGCGGATTAAGGACTATCCATTTATCTAGTGTTTCCTTTTCAGATTAAATATGTTTTTAAGTCATTTCAAAGTGTGTTTTAACATGTTTTCTTAACTGTTTGCTCGTGTATATATATATATATATATATATATATATATATATATATATATATATATATATGTAGTCTTTGAAGTTTTTAACCTTTAAAACTATACAAAAAAAAAAAAATAAAATGAAATAAATATTTTTTATCATTCGTTAGAAAACCACCTAATCAGTAAGTCATTTAATTACCTGCAATCACTGCATCAACTCGCTCTCGAATTTACTAATAATTTTTCTTTCAAGGAATCATCAGATATTTATCATGAAACACTGTTTCGGGAATTTAAAAACAAAACAGTATATATCATCATCGCTCCCCAGCAATGTTGATCAAACACCAGTTCCCTTAATCTTAGGAAGGAGACATGTTACAAACATTTGATCCAATTTCCTATTCATAATTACAATTACTAACCATTTTCATGCTATAAAAATTAATTTCTTACCTGTGTGATTCATCAATTTCCACATTTAAAATGGATATATTTTTTTAATTTATCAGTCTTATATTTACAAGATTAGGATTAATCAATTTAACTACTTATCACTCCTGCTATGATTAGTATGTTGTATATTTACATTATTATTTATTTAAAATGAACAAAGCTTCTTTCTTAGAACTGCACGCCTGTGGAACTCTGTTCTGTCTGCCTGCTTCCCTCCGGACTACAACTGTGATGTCTTCAAGTCCAATGTTAACAAATTCCTAATGAACCGCCCCCTTAAGTAAACACTTCAGCAAATCTCCTCACTAACGTAATGTACTTGCAATAACCCTTATCCCTGAGTGGCTTCCGGGTCTTGATAAGTGGTGATCACTGTGTAAAACAAAAAATTAAATATATAAAGGTTAAAAATATTTATACATATATACATATGTTTTTTTTTAATTTTATTATATGTAATTATAAATACATTTTATACATTGCTAATATAGTTTTGGATTGTCTTTATTAATATAGTCTGGTTAATCTTAAACGATTCAAAAGCATATATATATATATACATCTGGCATCAATTGAAATGAATGCCTCTCGTCTTCAGGAGGCCTCAAGTTTTGACAAGCTTCTGGGCTTGACCATTACTCCTGATCTTAAATGGAACACGTACATCAAATCTGTTGCCAAGGCCGCTGGAAAAATGGTGGGATCTTTCTATCGATCCAGTAGATATCTCACTGCTGATGCAATTCTCTATCTATATAAGAGCCAGGTACGGCCAAGGATGGAATACTGTTGCCACATCTGGGCAGGAGCTGCTAGAAAGGACTTGTCCTGCCTTGATAGAGTTCAAAATAGACTTCGTAGCCTCGTAGGAGATGTCCTTTTCTCTTCCTTGCAACCTCTATCTCACAGAAGAGATGTTGCGAGTTTGTCTCTGATGTATCGTTATTTTCATGGAAAGTGTTCGACTGAGCTTCAATCTATGATCCCCCTCTCGCAAAACTTTCACAAGAAACACTCGTCTAGCTGTAAACACTATCAATAATTCCCCCACTCTTTATCTGTGCCTAAACCTAAACGTAGATTCCATGAACAAAGCTTTTTTATTAGAACTGCACGCCTGTGGAATTGTCTTCCGTTTTCCTGCTTTCCAGCTGACTACAATATGGTTGTCTTCAAGTCTAACGTAAATAAGTTCTTGATGAGCCGTTCCATATAAGTTATCAAATTTAACAAATTTTCATTACTAATGATTATTATATTGTCCAATTTCTACTGTGCACTCTTTAACCCTTATCCTTGAGTGGCCTCTTGGCCTTGATAATGAGTTGATACCTATGAAAAAAAAAGAAAAAGTCCAATGTGAACAAGTTCTAATTGAATCGTCCCCCTAAGTAATCCAAGTTACAAAATTCCCACTGTTTACTATGCTAAAATCACAATGACTAATGTATACCTATTAACCCTTATCCTCGAGTGGCCTCTGGGCCTTGATAAGTGGTGACACCCTTGTAAAAAATATATATATATATATATATATATATATATATAGTCTTGAAAATTATGTTTTAGATAAATATGTTTTTATTTGTGATGACATATATATATTCATATATATACATATATATATATGTATATATATATATGTGTGTGTGTGTGTGTGTGTGTGTGTGTGTGTGTGTGTTTAAACTCGAGTCTATGTAAATACAGATTTTCCCGAAATGGTGCATGATCCAATCCCATTGGGATATCTATCGTTTTGCGTAATAGTTTATTTCCTATTTGAAAATAACATTCTTTAATAAGATGACTTATAAGTATTTTTTATAATAACTTTAGAAACACTAGATTTGATGTTTATTATTTTTACACTAGAAAGCTTTAGAGTTTGAAAAGTCCATATATTTACCTTTATCATCTTCAAAAGCTAGATTTACAGTATCGTTTAATTCTTTTATAAGTTTTTCGTGTGGAATTTTGGTATATAACGTACTAAAATCATAAGTAGCTATAGATTTTGTTTAGTCATCTATTTTTTCTTTACTAGGTGTGAATTATTTAATACCCAAATTAGATTTATATTACTATAGAATTTTCTTTCCTGGTGGAAATTATTTATTATATTTATAATTAATTTAAACATTTTAGATGTAGCTTTACTTAAAGATTTAGTAATGCACGTCCTTGAAGTTAAGATAAACCTAGCGTCAACTGAATTTTTGTGCATTTCAATACATACATGAAAGTGCTTTTGTTTTTTTTCTTTAATACTACTTTTTCACTAATAATACTATTATTCAAAATAATGCTATATAAATTATTATTACTTACTTATATAGATATCTGAAACTTTATCTATAATTCCTGCTTCTAATAAAAAAAAGTTGTATATAATATTTTTTACATATTTGCCACTTTATCAATCGGAACTATTACAAACTTATATTTTTAAGTTTCTTAAGTTTTTCTGAATTTTTAAGAATAAGGGTTATTTTTTTAGGGTGTTTAAATTTTTTATACGTTCAAGTTTTTTTATTTACGCATTCAAGTATATTATTTTTCAATGCATTAAACGTAGGCTGTAATGATTTGTATGTTTTTGTCATTGATATAATAAAACCTTCTGATGTTTTAGTGACTTCTTTAACGCATTTAGTTATATTTAGACATTAAGGATTATCTATAATTTGGACATTTACATAGGAGTTCTCCCTCCCTCTCTCTCTCTCTCTCTCTCTCTCTCTATATATATATATATATATATATATATATATATATATATATGTGTGTGTATATATATATATATATTATAAGCGAAGCCCACTGTTTGTTTGTAAACAAACTAATAGTTTGAGCACTGTGCGACGGGCAAATGCTTGCTAATTTAATAGGCATTTGAGGAGAAATATTTACAGGCGCTAGTTCTTGGTCCGATGGTTAGAGCTGCCGACTGTCAACACTACGGTTGTAGGTTAAATTTACGGCTGGAAAAAGGTGGATGTCTAGCCGCACTGCTGAGTTGTGATACAACGAAACAGTACTGTGTGTGGATGACTATATATATATATATATATATATTAATATACATTCATTATATATTTATAAGATTAATAAATGTGTTTATGCCGAAAAACTAGTCTTACATTCTTTGTGACAATTTTTATTGCTCAACAGATTCGAATCACGCTACAAAGTCACTTTGGACTCCATTTACTAGGACATTACTTTTGAGCCAAACGAAATTCATCCGAGAACCAAGGAAAATTAAACACCTATAATTGACAAATGTTGCTATAACAGGAAAGCATGTATGTATATGTATGTGTGTGGTTGTGTGTGAATGTGTGCTATACATGGGGAAAGAAAGTAATAAAAAAAAAACATAAAAACCTTCACCAAATGGACCCAAAGCACCCTCTTTGAAATTAACTCTCACCGGGCACTACCAACACTTACTATTGGAGACAGGATGTCTGAGACCACATCACTCTGAAAAACACATTTGGTATCAGCAGATGTAAGAATAGCATTTCAAACTCCCATTTAAAAATAAAAACCTTTTCACAAAAATATCTGAAGAAAGTAATTCAAAGCTTGAAACGCGTTATAAAAAAATTTTAAAATAAAAATATGATAAAAGGCTAAAACCCCCACAATTTTTGATGGCTACACTCTTTTAAATATACATTTTTTCTCTCGCTGGAACTACACAACCATCACTTAAAAATACACACACACACACATATATATATATATATATATATAAATTTTGTTTGTATGGTTGTTATAGAAATCAGTATGGTAACAGATAAAATAATTCAAATTAGTTCCATTATTTAGTTCCTTCTAATTTCCAACCTCCCCACAATATTTCTCCTCAAATGCCTATTAAATTAGCAAGCATTTGCCCGTCGCACAGTGCTCAAACTATTAGTTTGTTTACAAACAAACAGTGGGCTTCGCTTATAATATATATATATATATACACACATATATATATATATATATATATATATATATATATATATATATAAAATAGAATAAAAATATATATGTCTCGGCAGTAGAGTGAAAAGCATATCTTATTTTTACTTTTATTAATATTATTGGAATTTTTTCCTTTTTTTTCCCTTGTACACATTTTTGTCAATTATTTCATGGATTTCTGCCTTGGGATTATTTTGGACCATCTTCCAATTACGGGATTTCCTTGGATTTTACTTGTGCAAATGGAAATTCAATTAACTTTCTTGGAGTTACATATTTAGATTTTACCGTCACTGGATTATTTATCTTCCACCAGACTATCCATTCATGTGTAATCACCTTTTTCTTCACCATATTCCCTCTGCTTCACTTTTTTGTTTTCAAGTAAGATCTTTGACTTACTTGTTGTTTCATCAAATACTTTTGCATGCAAAATCCGATCCCGCATTTTGCTCATTCTCACCCTCTGATGAGAAGGAAAGTATTTCTTCGAAAGTCCGCGGATTAAGGACTATCCATTTATCTAGTGTTTCCTTTTCAGATTAAATATGTTTTTAAGTCATTTCAAAGTGTGTTTTAACATGTTTTCTTAACTGTTTGCTCGTATATATATATATATATATATATATATATATATATATATATATATATATATATATATATATGTAGTCTTTGAAGTTTTTAACCTTTAAAACTATACAAAAAAAAAAAAAAATAAAATGAAATAAATATTTTTTATCATTCGTTAGAAAACCACCTAATCAGTAAGTCATTTAATTACCTGCAATCACTGCATCAACTCGCTCTCGAATTTACTAATAATTTTTCTTTCAAGGAATCATCAGATATTTATCATGAAACACTGTTTCGGGAATTTAAAAACAAAACAGTATATATCATCATCGCTCCCCAGCAATGTTGATCAAACACCAGTTCCCTTAATCTTAGGAAGGAGACATGTTACAAACATTTGATCCAATTTCCTATTCATAATTACAATTACTAACCATTTTCATGCTATAAAAATTAATTTCTTACCTGTGTGATTCATCAATTTCCACATTTAAAATGGATATATTTTTTTAATTTATCAGTCTTATATTTACAAGATTAGGATTAATCAATTTAACTACTTATCACTCCTGCTATGATTAGTATGTTGTATATTTACATTATTATTTATTTAAAATGAACAAAGCTTCTTTCTTAGAACTGCACGCCTGTGGAACTCTGTTCTGTCTGCCTGCTTCCCTCCGGACTACAACTGTGATGTCTTCAAGTCCAATGTTAACAAATTCCTAATGAACCGCCCCCTTAAGTAAACACTTCAGCAAATCTCCTCACTAACGTAATGTACTTGCAATAACCCTTATCCCTGAGTGGCTTCCGGGTCTTGATAAGTGGTGATCACTGTGTAAAACAAAAAATTAAATATATAAAGGTTAAAAATATTTATACATATATACATATGTTTTTTTTTAATTTTATTATATGTAATTATAAATACATTTTATACATTGCTAATATAGTTTTGGATTGTCTTTATTAATATAGTCTGGTTAATCTTAAACGATTCAAAAGCATATATATATATATACATCTGGCATCAATTGAAATGAATGCCTCTCGTCTTCAGGAGGCCTCAAGTTTTGACAAGCTTCTGGGCTTGACCATTACTCCTGATCTTAAATGGAACACGTACATCAAATCTGTTGCCAAGGCCGCTGGAAAAATGGTGGGATCTTTCTATCGATCCAGTAGATATCTCACTGCTGATGCAATTCTCTATCTATATAAGAGCCAGGTACGGCCAAGGATGGAATACTGTTGCCACATCTGGGCAGGAGCTGCTAGAAAGGACTTGTCCTGCCTTGATAGAGTTCAAAATAGACTTCGTAGCCTCGTAGGAGATGTCCTTTTCTCTTCCTTGCAACCTCTATCTCACAGAAGAGATGTTGCGAGTTTGTCTCTGATGTATCGTTATTTTCATGGAAAGTGTTCGACTGAGCTTCAATCTATGATCCCCCTCTCGCAAAACTTTCACAAGAAACACTCGTCTAGCTGTAAACACTATCAATAATTCCCCCACTCTTTATCTGTGCCTAAACCTAAACGTAGATTCCATGAACAAAGCTTTTTTATTAGAACTGCACGCCTGTGGAATTGTCTTCCGTTTTCCTGCTTTCCAGCTGACTACAATATGGTTGTCTTCAAGTCTAACGTAAATAAGTTCTTGATGAGCCGTTCCATATAAGTTATCAAATTTAACAAATTTTCATTACTAATGATTATTATATTGTCCAATTTCTACTGTGCACTCTTTAACCCTTATCCTTGAGTGGCCTCTTGGCCTTGATAATGAGTTGATACCTATGAAAAAAAAAGAAAAAGTCCAATGTGAACAAGTTCTAATTGAATCGTCCCCCTAAGTAATCCAAGTTACAAAATTCCCACTGTTTACTATGCTAAAATCACAATGACTAATGTATACCTATTAACCCTTATCCTCGAGTGGCCTCTGGGCCTTGATAAGTGGTGACACCCTTGTAAAAAATATATATATATATATATATATATATATAGTCTTGAAAATTATGTTTTAGATAAATATGTTTTTATTTGTGATGACATATATATATTCATATATATACATATATATATATGTATATATATATATGTGTGTGTGTGTGTGTGTGTGTGTGTGTGTGTGTGTGTTTAAACTCGAGTCTATGTAAATACAGATTTTCCCGAAATGGTGCATGATCCAATCCCATTGGGATATCTATCGTTTTGCGTAATAGTTTATTTCCTATTTGAAAATAACATTCTTTAATAAGATGACTTATAAGTATTTTTTATAATAACTTTAGAAACACTAGATTTGATGTTTATTATTTTTACACTAGAAAGCTTTAGAGTTTGAAAAGTCCATATATTTACCTTTATCATCTTCAAAAGCTAGATTTACAGTATCGTTTAATTCTTTTATAAGTTTTTCGTGTGGAATTTTGGTATATAACGTACTAAAATCATAAGTAGCTATAGATTTTGTTTAGTCATCTATTTTTTCTTTACTAGGTGTGAATTATTTAATACCCAAATTAGATTTATATTACTATAGAATTTTCTTTCCTGGTGGAAATTATTTATTATATTTATAATTAATTTAAACATTTTAGATGTAGCTTTACTTAAAGATTTAGTAATGCACGTCCTTGAAGTTAAGATAAACCTAGCGTCAACTGAATTTTTGTGCATTTCAATACATACATGAAAGTGCTTTTGTTTTTTTTCTTTAATACTACTTTTTCACTAATAATACTATTATTCAAAATAATGCTATATAAATTATTATTACTTACTTATATAGATATCTGAAACTTTATCTATAATTCCTGCTTCTAATAAAAAAAAGTTGTATATAATATTTTTTACATATTTGCCACTTTATCAATCGGAACTATTACAAACTTATATTTTTAAGTTTCTTAAGTTTTTCTGAATTTTTAAGAATAAGGGTTATTTTTTTAGGGTGTTTAAATTTTTTATACGTTCAAGTTTTTTTATTTACGCATTCAAGTATATTATTTTTCAATGCATTAAACGTAGGCTGTAATGATTTGTATGTTTTTGTCATTGATATAATAAAACCTTCTGATGTTTTAGTGACTTCTTTAACGCATTTAGTTATATTTAGACATTAAGGATTATCTATAATTTGGACATTTACATAGGAGTTCTCCCTCCCTCTCTCTCTCTCTCTCTCTATATATATATATATATATATATATATATATATATATATGTGTGTGTATATATATATATATATTATAAGCGAAGCCCACTGTTTGTTTGTAAACAAACTAATAGTTTGAGCACTGTGCGACGGGCAAATGCTTGCTAATTTAATAGGCATTTGAGGAGAAATATTTACAGGCGCTAGTTCTTGGTCCGATGGTTAGAGCTGCCGACTGTCAACACTACGGTTGTAGGTTAAATTTACGGCTGGAAAAAGGTGGATGTCTAGCCGCACTGCTGAGTTGTGATACAACGAAACAGTACTGTGTGTGGATGACTATATATATATATATATATATATATATATTAATATACATTCATTATATATTTATAAGATTAATAAATGTGTTTATGCCGAAAAACTAGTCTTACATTCTTTGTGACAATTTTTATTGCTCAACAGATTCGAATCACGCTACAAAGTCACTTTGGACTCCATTTACTAGGACATTACTTTTGAGCCAAACGAAATTCATCCGAGAACCAAGGAAAATTAAACACCTATAATTGACAAATGTTGCTATAACAGGAAAGCATGTATGTATATGTATGTGTGTGGTTGTGTGTGAATGTGTGCTATACATGGGGAAAGAAAGTAATAAAAAAAAACATAAAAACCTTCACCAAATGGACCCAAAGCACCCTCTTTGAAATTAACTCTCACCGGGCACTACCAACACTTACTATTGGAGACAGGATGTCTGAGACCACATCACTCTGAAAAACACATTTGGTATCAGCAGATGTAAGAATAGCATTTCAAACTCCCATTTAAAAATAAAAACCTTTTCACAAAAATATCTGAAGAAAGTAATTCAAAGCTTGAAACGCGTTATAAAAAAATTTTAAAATAAAAATATGATAAAAGGCTAAAACCCCCACAATTTTTGATGGCTACACTCTTTTAAATATACATTTTTTCTCTCGCTGGAACTACACAACCATCACTTAAAAATACACACACACACACATATATATATATATATATATATAAATTTTGTTTGTATGGTTGTTATAGAAATCAGTATGGTAACAGATAAAATAATTCAAATTAGTTCCATTATTTAGTTCCTTCTAATTTCCAACCTCCCCACAATATTTCTCCTCAAATGCCTATTAAATTAGCAAGCATTTGCCCGTCGCACAGTGCTCAAACTATTAGTTTGTTTACAAACAAACAGTGGGCTTCGCTTATAATATATATATATATATACACACATATATATATATATATATATATATATATATATATATATATATATAAAATAGAATAAAAATATATATGTCTCGGCAGTAGAGTGAAAAGCATATCTTATTTTTACTTTTATTAATATTATTGGAATTTTTTCCTTTTTTTTCCCTTGTACACATTTTTGTCAATTATTTCATGGATTTCTGCCTTGGGATTATTTTGGACCATCTTCCAATTACGGGATTTCCTTGGATTTTACTTGTGCAAATGGAAATTCAATTAACTTTCTTGGAGTTACATATTTAGATTTTACCGTCACTGGATTATTTATCTTCCACCAGACTATCCATTCATGTGTAATCACCTTTTTCTTCACCATATTCCCTCTGCTTCACTTTTTTGTTTTCAAGTAAGATCTTTGACTTACTTGTTGTTTCATCAAATACTTTTGCATGCAAAATCCGATCCCGCATTTTGCTCATTCTCACCCTCTGATGAGAAGGAAAGTATTTCTTCGAAAGTCCGCGGATTAAGGACTATCCATTTATCTAGTGTTTCCTTTTCAGATTAAATATGTTTTTAAGTCATTTCAAAGTGTGTTTTAACATGTTTTCTTAACTGTTTGCTCGTATATATATATATATATATATATATATATATATATATATATATATATATATATGTAGTCTTTGAAGTTTTTAACCTTTAAAACTATACAAAAAAAAAAAAAATAAAATGAAATAAATATTTTTTATCATTCGTTAGAAAACCACCTAATCAGTAAGTCATTTAATTACCTGCAATCACTGCATCAACTCGCTCTCGAATTTACTAATAATTTTTCTTTCAAGGAATCATCAGATATTTATCATGAAACACTGTTTCGGGAATTTAAAAACAAAACAGTATATATCATCATCGCTCCCCAGCAATGTTGATCAAACACCAGTTCCCTTAATCTTAGGAAGGAGACATGTTACAAACATTTGATCCAATTTCCTATTCATAATTACAATTACTAACCATTTTCATGCTATAAAAATTAATTTCTTACCTGTGTGATTCATCAATTTCCACATTTAAAATGGATATATTTTTTTAATTTATCAGTCTTATATTTACAAGATTAGGATTAATCAATTTAACTACTTATCACTCCTGCTATGATTAGTATGTTGTATATTTACATTATTATTTATTTAAAATGAACAAAGCTTCTTTCTTAGAACTGCACGCCTGTGGAACTCTGTTCTGTCTGCCTGCTTCCCTCCGGACTACAACTGTGATGTCTTCAAGTCCAATGTTAACAAATTCCTAATGAACCGCCCCCTTAAGTAAACACTTCAGCAAATCTCCTCACTAACGTAATGTACTTGCAATAACCCTTATCCCTGAGTGGCTTCCGGGTCTTGATAAGTGGTGATCACTGTGTAAAACAAAAAATTAAATATATAAAGGTTAAAAATATTTATACATATATACATATGTTTTTTTTTTAATTTTATTATATGTAATTATAAATACATTTTATACATTGCTAATATAGTTTTGGATTGTCTTTATTAATATAGTCTGGTTAATCTTAAACGATTCAAAAGCATATATATATATATATATACATCTGGCATCAATTGAAATGAATGCCTCTCGTCTTCAGGAGGCCTCAAGTTTTGACAAGCTTCTGGGCTTGACCATTACTCCTGATCTTAAATGGAACACGTACATCAAATCTGTTGCCAAGGCCGCTGGAAAAATGGTGGGATCTTTCTATCGATCCAGTAGATATCTCACTGCTGATGCAATTCTCTATCTATATAAGAGCCAGGTACGGCCAAGGATGGAATACTGTTGCCACATCTGGGCAGGAGCTGCTAGAAAGGACTTGTCCTGCCTTGATAGAGTTCAAAATAGACTTCGTAGCCTCGTAGGAGATGTCCTTTTCTCTTCCTTGCAACCTCTATCTCACAGAAGAGATGTTGCGAGTTTGTCTCTGATGTATCGTTATTTTCATGGAAAGTGTTCGACTGAGCTTCAATCTATGATCCCCCTCTCGCAAAACTTTCACAAGAAACACTCGTCTAGCTGTAAACACTATCAATAATTCCCCCACTCTTTATCTGTGCCTAAACCTAAACGTAGATTCCATGAACAAAGCTTTTTTATTAGAACTGCACGCCTGTGGAATTGTCTTCCGTTTTCCTGCTTTCCAGCTGACTACAATATGGTTGTCTTCAAGTCTAACGTAAATAAGTTCTTGATGAGCCGTTCCATATAAGTTATCAAATTTAACAAATTTTCATTACTAATGATTATTATATTGTCCAATTTCTACTGTGCACTCTTTAACCCTTATCCTTGAGTGGCCTCTTGGCCTTGATAATGAGTTGATACCTATGAAAAAAAAAGAAAAAGTCCAATGTGAACAAGTTCTAATTGAATCGTCCCCCTAAGTAATCCAAGTTACAAAATTCCCACTGTTTACTATGCTAAAATCACAATGACTAATGTATACCTATTAACCCTTATCCTCGAGTGGCCTCTGGGCCTTGATAAGTGGTGACACCCTTGTAAAAAAAAAAAATATATATATATATATATATATATAGTCTTGAAAATTATGTTTTAGATAAATATGTTTTTATTTGTGATGACATATATATATTCATATATATACATATATATATATGTATATATATATATGTGTGTGTGTGTGTGTGTGTGTGTGTGTGTTTAAACTCGAGTCTATGTAAATACAGATTTTCCCGAAATGGTGCATGATCCAATCCCATTGGGATATCTATCGTTTTGCGTAATAGTTTATTTCCTATTTGAAAATAACATTCTTTAATAAGATGACTTATAAGTATTTTTTATAATAACTTTAGAAACACTAGATTTGATGTTTATTATTTTTACACTAGAAAGCTTTAGAGTTTGAAAAGTCCATATATTTACCTTTATCATCTTCAAAAGCTAGATTTACAGTATCGTTTAATTCTTTTATAAGTTTTTCGTGTGGAATTTTGGTATATAACGTACTAAAATCATAAGTAGCTATAGATTTTGTTTAGTCATCTATTTTTTCTTTACTAGGTGTGAATTATTTAATACCCAAATTAGATTTATATTACTATAGAATTTTCTTTCCTGGTGGAAATTATTTATTATATTTATAATTAATTTAAACATTTTAGATGTAGCTTTACTTAAAGATTTAGTAATGCACGTCCTTGAAGTTAAGATAAACCTAGCGTCAACTGAATTTTTGTGCATTTCAATACATACATGAAAGTGCTTTTGTTTTTTTTTCTTTAATACTACTTTTTCACTAATAATACTATTATTCAAAATAATGCTATATAAATTATTATTACTTACTTATATAGATATCTGAAACTTTATCTATAATTCCTGCTTCTAATAAAAAAAAGTTGTATATAATATTTTTTACATATTTGCCACTTTATCAATCGGAACTATTACAAACTTATATTTTTAAGTTTCTTAAGTTTTTCTGAATTTTTAAGAATAAGGGTTATTTTTTTAGGGTGTTTAAATTTTTTATACGTTCAAGTTTTTTTATTTACGCATTCAAGTATATTATTTTTCAATGCATTAAACGTAGGCTGTAATGATTTGTATGTTTTTGTCATTGATATAATAAAACCTTCTGATGTTTTAGTGACTTCTTTAACGCATTTAGTTATATTTAGACATTAAGGATTATCTATAATTTGGACATTTACATAGGAGTTCTCCCTCCCTCTCTCTCTCTCTCTCTCTCTCTCTATATATATATATATATATATATATATATATATATATGTGTGTGTATATATATATATATATTATAAGCGAAGCCCACTGTTTGTTTGTAAACAAACTAATAGTTTGAGCACTGTGCGACGGGCAAATGCTTGCTAATTTAATAGGCATTTGAGGAGAAATATTTACAGGCGCTAGTTCTTGGTCCGATGGTTAGAGCTGCCGACTGTCAACACTACGGTTGTAGGTTAAATTTACGGCTGGAAAAAGGTGGATGTCTAGCCGCACTGCTGAGTTGTGATACAACGAAACAGTACTGTGTGTGGATGACTATATATATATATATATATATATATTAATATACATTCATTATATATTTATAAGATTAATAAATGTGTTTATGCCGAAAAACTAGTCTTACATTCTTTGTGACAATTTTTATTGCTCAACAGATTCGAATCACGCTACAAAGTCACTTTGGACTCCATTTACTAGGACATTACTTTTGAGCCAAACGAAATTCATCCGAGAACCAAGGAAAATTAAACACCTATAATTGACAAATGTTGCTATAACAGGAAAGCATGTATGTATATGTATGTGTGTGGTTGTGTGTGAATGTGTGCTATACATGGGGAAAGAAAGTAATAAAAAAAAACATAAAAACCTTCACCAAATGGACCCAAAGCACCCTCTTTGAAATTAACTCTCACCGGGCACTACCAACACTTACTATTGGAGACAGGATGTCTGAGACCACATCACTCTGAAAAACACATTTGGTATCAGCAGATGTAAGAATAGCATTTCAAACTCCCATTTAAAAATAAAAACCTTTTCACAAAAATATCTGAAGAAAGTAATTCAAAGCTTGAAACGCGTTATAAAAAAATTTTAAAATAAAAATATGATAAAAGGCTAAAACCCCCACAATTTTTGATGGCTACACTCTTTTAAATATACATTTTTTCTCTCGCTGGAACTACACAACCATCACTTAAAAATACACACACACACATATATATATATATATATATATATAAATTTTGTTTGTATGGTTGTTATAGAAATCAGTATGGTAACAGATAAAATAATTCAAATTAGTTCCATTATTTAGTTCCTTCTAATTTCCAACCTCCCCACAATATTTCTCCTCAAATGCCTATTAAATTAGCAAGCATTTGCCCGTCGCACAGTGCTCAAACTATTAGTTTGTTTACAAACAAACAGTGGGCTTCGCTTATAATATATATATATATATATACACACACATATATATATATATATATATATATATATATATATATATATATAAAATAGAATAAAAATATATATGTCTCGGCAGTAGAGTGAAAAGCATATCTTATTTTTACTTTTATTAATATTATTGGAATTTTTTCCTTTTTTTTCCCTTGTACACATTTTTGTCAATTATTTCATGGATTTCTGCCTTGGGATTATTTTGGACCATCTTCCAATTACGGGATTTCCTTGGATTTTACTTGTGCAAATGGAAATTCAATTAACTTTCTTGGAGTTACATATTTAGATTTTACCGTCACTGGATTATTTATCTTCCACCAGACTATCCATTCATGTGTAATCACCTTTTTCTTCACCATATTCCCTCTGCTTCACTTTTTTGTTTTCAAGTAAGATCTTTGACTTACTTGTTGTTTCATCAAATACTTTTGCATGCAAAATCCGATCCCGCATTTTGCTCATTCTCACCCTCTGATGAGAAGGAAAGTATTTCTTCGAAAGTCCGCGGATTAAGGACTATCCATTTATCTAGTGTTTCCTTTTCAGATTAAATATGTTTTTAAGTCATTTCAAAGTGTGTTTTAACATGTTTTCTTAACTGTTTGCTCGTATATATATATATATATATATATATATATATATATATATATATATATATATGTAGTCTTTGAAGTTTTTAACCTTTAAAACTATACAAAAAAAAAAAAATAAAATGAAATAAATATTTTTTATCATTCGTTAGAAAACCACCTAATCAGTAAGTCATTTAATTACCTGCAATCACTGCATCAACTCGCTCTCGAATTTACTAATAATTTTTCTTTCAAGGAATCATCAGATATTTATCATGAAACACTGTTTCGGGAATTTAAAAACAAAACAGTATATATCATCATCGCTCCCCAGCAATGTTGATCAAACACCAGTTCCCTTAATCTTAGGAAGGAGACATGTTACAAACATTTGATCCAATTTCCTATTCATAATTACAATTACTAACCATTTTCATGCTATAAAAATTAATTTCTTACCTGTGTGATTCATCAATTTCCACATTTAAAATGGATATATTTTTTTAATTTATCAGTCTTATATTTACAAGATTAGGATTAATCAATTTAACTACTTATCACTCCTGCTATGATTAGTATGTTGTATATTTACATTATTATTTATTTAAAATGAACAAAGCTTCTTTCTTAGAACTGCACGCCTGTGGAACTCTGTTCTGTCTGCCTGCTTCCCTCCGGACTACAACTGTGATGTCTTCAAGTCCAATGTTAACAAATTCCTAATGAACCGCCCCCTTAAGTAAACACTTCAGCAAATCTCCTCACTAACGTAATGTACTTGCAATAACCCTTATCCCTGAGTGGCTTCCGGGTCTTGATAAGTGGTGATCACTGTGTAAAACAAAAAATTAAATATATAAAGGTTAAAAATATTTATACATATATACATATGTTTTTTTTTAATTTTATTATATGTAATTATAAATACATTTTATACATTGCTAATATAGTTTTGGATTGTCTTTATTAATATAGTCTGGTTAATTTTAAACGATTCAAAAGCATATATATATATATACATCTGGCATCAATTGAAATGAATGCCTCTCGTCTTCAGGAGGCCTCAAGTTTTGACAAGCTTCTGGGCTTGACCATTACTCCTGATCTTAAATGGAACACGTACATCAAATCTGTTGCCAAGGCCGCTGGAAAAATGGTGGGATCTTTCTATCGATCCAGTAGATATCTCACTGCTGATGCAATTCTCTATCTATATAAGAGCCAGGTACGGCCAAGGATGGAATACTGTTGCCACATCTGGGCAGGAGCTGCTAGAAAGGACTTGTCCTGCCTTGATAGAGTTCAAAATAGACTTCGTAGCCTCGTAGGAGATGTCCTTTTCTCTTCCTTGCAACCTCTATCTCACAGAAGAGATGTTGCGAGTTTGTCTCTGATGTATCGTTATTTTCATGGAAAGTGTTCGACTGAGCTTCAATCTATGATCCCCCTCTCGCAAAACTTTCACAAGAAACACTCGTCTAGCTGTAAACACTATCAATAATTCCCCCACTCTTTATCTGTGCCTAAACCTAAACGTAGATTCCATGAACAAAGCTTTTTTATTAGAACTGCACGCCTGTGGAATTGTCTTCCGTTTTCCTGCTTTCCAGCTGACTACAATATGGTTGTCTTCAAGTCTAACGTAAATAAGTTCTTGATGAGCCGTTCCATATAAGTTATCAAATTTAACAAATTTTCATTACTAATGATTATTATATTGTCCAATTTCTACTGTGCACTCTTTAACCCTTATCCTTGAGTGGCCTCTTGGCCTTGATAATGAGTTGATACCTATGAAAAAAAAAGAAAAAGTCCAATGTGAACAAGTTCTAATTGAATCGTCCCCCTAAGTAATCCAAGTTACAAAATTCCCACTGTTTACTATGCTAAAATCACAATGACTAATGTATACCTATTAACCCTTATCCTCGAGTGGCCTCTGGGCCTTGATAAGTGGTGACACCCTTGTAAAATATATATATATATATATATATATATATATATATATATATATATATAGTCTTGAAAATTATGTTTTAGATAAATATGTTTTTATTTGTGATGACATATATATATTCATATATATACATATATATATATGTATATATATATATATATGTGTGTGTGTGTGTGTGTGTGTGTGTGTGTGTGTGTGTGTGTGTGTGTGTGTGTGTGTTTAAACTCGAGTCTATGTAAATACAGATTTTCCCGAAATGGTGCATGATCCAATCCCATTGGGATATCTATCGTTTTGCGTAATAGTTTATTTCCTATTTGAAAATAACATTCTTTAATAAGATGACTTATAAGTATTTTTTATAATAACTTTAGAAACACTAGATTTGATGTTTATTATTTTTACACTAGAAAGCTTTAGAGTTTGAAAAGTCCATATATTTACCTTTATCATCTTCAAAAGCTAGATTTACAGTATCGTTTAATTCTTTTATAAGTTTTTCGTGTGGAATTTTGGTATATAACGTACTAAAATCATAAGTAGCTATAGATTTTGTTTAGTCATCTATTTTTTCTTTACTAGGTGTGAATTATTTAATACCCAAATTAGATTTATATTACTATAGAATTTTCTTTCCTGGTGGAAATTATTTATTATATTTATAATTAATTTAAACATTTTAGATGTAGCTTTACTTAAAGATTTAGTAATGCACGTCCTTGAAGTTAAGATAAACCTAGCGTCAACTGAATGTTTGTGCATTTCAATACATACATGAAAGTGCTTTTGTTTTTTTTCTTTAATACTACTTTTTCACTAATAATACTATTATTCAAAATAATGCTATATAAATTATTATTACTTACTTATATAGATATCTGAAACTTTATCTATAATTCCTGCTTCTAATAAAAAAAAGTTGTATATAATATTTTTTACATATTTGCCACTTTATCAATCGGAACTATTACAAACTTATATTTTTAAGTTTCTTAAGTTTTTCTGAATTTTTAAGAATAAGGGTTATTTTTTTAGGGTGTTTAAATTTTTTATACGTTCAAGTTTTTTTATTTACGCATTCAAGTATATTATTTTTCAATGCATTAAACGTAGGCTGTAATGATTTGTATGTTTTTGTCATTGATATAATAAAACCTTCTGATGTTTTAGTGACTTCTTTAACGCATTTAGTTATATTTAGACATTAAGGATTATCTATAATTTGGACATTTACATAGGAGTTCTCCCTCCCTCTCTCTCTCTCTCTCTCTCTATATATATATATATATATATATATATGTGTGTGTATATATATATATATATTATAAGCGAAGCCCACTGTTTGTTTGTAAACAAACTAATAGTTTGAGCACTGTGCGACGGGCAAATGCTTGCTAATTTAATAGGCATTTGAGGAGAAATATTTACAGGCGCTAGTTCTTGGTCCGATGGTTAGAGCTGCCGACTGTCAACACTACGGTTGTAGGTTAAATTTACGGCTGGAAAAAGGTGGATGTCTAGCCGCACTGCTGAGTTGTGATACAACGAAACAGTACTGTGTGTGGATGACTATATATATATATATATATATATATATATATATATTAATATACATTCATTATATATTTATAAGATTAATAAATGTGTTTATGCCGAAAAACTAGTCTTACATTCTTTGTGACAATTTTTATTGCTCAACAGATTCGAATCACGCTACAAAGTCACTTTGGACTCCATTTACTAGGACATTACTTTTGAGCCAAACGAAATTCATCCGAGAACCAAGGAAAATTAAACACCTATAATTGACAAATGTTGCTATAACAGGAAAGCAATCAAGACGTTGCTAACAAGCCAAAGCCATGAACAATGCATACAGCTAGCTTTTTTTAATTCTCGGGCATAGCATAACGTTAATAATCTTAAAGGGTTATAATTATAAACATAAACATTTATTTACATACTTACTAGCACAAGTGTTTCAGACATTCAATAATCAGTGCAATAAGTTCAGGAAACTACTAAAAAGATTAATAAAGATACACAAATAAGTAAAGAATACTACTAAAAATGTATAAAGATACACAAATAAGTTAAGAATACTACTAAAAAAATTAATAAAGATACACAAATAAGTTCAGAATACTACTAAAAAAATTAATAAAGATACACAAATAAGTTCAGAATAATATTAAAAAAATTTTAAAATATACACAAATAAGTTCAGAATACTACTAAACAAATTTAATAAAGATACACAAATAATTTCAGAATAATACTAAATAAATTATTAAAGATACACAAATAAGTTCAGAATACTACTAAAAAATTTAATAAAGATACACAAATAAGTTCAGAATACTACTAAAAAAATTTAATAAAGATACACAAATAAGTTCAGAGTACTACTAAAAAATAGAAAATAATACACAAATAAGTTAGAGAATAATACTAAAAATGTTAATAAAGATTTACAAGTATGTTCAGAATAGTACTAAAAAAGTTAATAAAGATACACAAATAAGTTCAGAATACTACTAAAAAATTAATAAAGATACACAAATAAGTGCAGAATAATACTAAAAAAATTGATAAAGATACACAAATAAGTTCAGAATACTACTAAAAAAATTAAAAAAGATACACAAATTAGTTTAGGACACTACTTAAAAAATGAATAAAGATACACAAATAAGTTCAGAATACTACTTAAAAAGTTAATAAAGATACACAAATAAGTTCAGAATAATACTAAATAAATTATTAAAGATACACAAATAAGTTCAGAATAATACTAAAAAATTTTTAAAATATACACAAATAAGTTCAGAATACTACTAAAAAAGTTAATAAAGATACACAAATAAGTTCAGAATACTACTAAAAAATTATTAAATATACACAAATAAGTTCAGAATACTACTAAAAAAATTTAATAAAGATACACATATTAGTTCAGAATACTACTAAAACAATTAATAAAGATACACAAATAAGTTCAGAATACTACTAAAAAAGTAAATAAAGATTTACAAATAAGTTCAGAATAATACTAAAAAAATTAATAAAGATACACAAATAAGTTCAGAATACTACTAAAACAATTTAATAAAGATACACAAATAAGTTCAGAATAATATTAAAAAAATTTTAAAATATACACAAATAAGTTCAGAATACTACTAAACAAATTTAATAAAGATACACAAATAATTTCAGAATAATACTAAATAAATTATTAAAGATACACAAATAAGTTCAGAATACTACTAAAAAATTTAATAAAGATACACAAATAAGTTCAGAATACTACTAAAAAAATTTAATAAAGATACACAAATAAGTTCAGAGTACTACTAAAAAATAGAAAATAATACACAAATAAGTTAGAGAATAATACTAAAAATGTTAATAAAGATTTACAAATATGTTCAGAATAGTACTAAAAAAGTTAATAAAGATACACAAATAAGTTCAGAATACTACTAAAAAATTAATAAAGATACACAAATAAGTGCAGAATAATACTAAAAAAATTGATAAAGATACACAAATAAGTTCAGAATACTACTAAAAAAATTAAAAAAGATACACAAATTAGTTCAGGACACTACTTAAAAAATGAATAAAGATACACAAATAAGTTCAGAATACTACTTAAAAAGTTAATAAAGATACACAAATAAGTTCAGAATAATACTAAATAAATTATTAAAGATACACAAATAAGTTCAGAATAATACTAAAAAATTTTAAAATATACACAAATAAGTTCAGAATACTACTAAAAAAGTTAATAAAGATACACAAATAAGTTCAGAATACTACTAAAAAAATTATTAAATATACACAAATAAGTTCAGAATACTACTAAAAAAATTTAATAAAGATACACATATTAGTTCAGAATACTACTAAAACAATTAATAAAGATACACAAATAAGTTCAGAATACTACTAAAAAAGTAAATAAAGATTTACAAATAAGTTCAGAATAATACTAAAAAAATTAATAAAGATACACAAATAAGTTCAGAATACTACTAAAACAATTTAATAAAGATACACAAATAAGTTCAGAATAATACTAAAAAATTTAGAAATATACACAAATAAGTTCAGAATACTACTAAAAAAATTTATAAAGATACACAAATAAGTTCAGAATACTACTAAAAAAATTATTAAAGATACACAAATAAGTTCAGAATAATATTAAAAAAATTTTAAAATATACACAAATAAGTTCAGTATACTACTAAACAAATTTAATAAAGATACACAAATAATTTCAGAATAATACTAAATAAATTATTAAAGATACACAAATAAGTTCAGAATACTACTAAAAAAATTTAATAAAGATACACAAATAAGTTCAGAATACTACTAAAAAAATTTAATAAAGATACACAAATAAGTTCAGAGTACTACTAAAAAATAGAAAATAATACACAAATAAGTTCAGAATAATACTAAAAATATTAATAAAGATTTACAAATAAGTTCAGAATAGTACTTAAAAAATTATTAAAGATACACAAATAAGTTCAGAATACTACTAAAAAAATATTAAATATACACAAATACGTCGAGAATACCGCTAAAAAAAATTAATAAGGATACACAAATAAGTTCAGAATAATACTAAAAAAGTTAATAAAGATTTACAAATAAGTTCAGAATACTACTAAAAAAATTAAAAAAGATACACAAATTAGTTCAGGATACTACTTAAAAAATTAATAAAGATACACAAATAAGTTCAGAATACTACTTAAAAAGTTAATAAAGATACACAAATAAGTTCAGAATAATACTAAATACATTATTAAAGATACACAAATAAGTTCAGAATAATACTAAAAAATTTATAAATATACACAAATAAGTTCAGAATACTACTAAAAAAATGTATAAATATACACAAATAAGTTCAGAATACTACTAAAAAATTTATAAAGATACACAAATAAGTTCAGAATACTACTAAAAAAGTTAATAAAGATACACAAATAAGTTCAGAATACTATTTAAAAAATTATTAAATATACACAAATAAGTTCAGAATACTACTAAAAAAATTTAATAAAGATACACAAATTAGTCACGAATACTACTAAAAAAATTAAAAAAGATACACAAATTAGTTCAGGATACTACTTAAAAAGTTAATAAAGATGCACAAATAAGTTCAGAATACTACTAAAAAAATTTATAAAGATACACAAATAAGTTCAGAATAATACTAAAAAATTTATAAATATACACAAATAAGTTCAGAATACTACTAAAAAAATGTATAAATATACACAAATAAGTTCAGAATACTACTAAAAAATTTAAAAAAATACACAAATAAGTTCAGAATACTACTAAAAAAGTTAATAAAGATACACAAATAAGTTCAGAATACTATTTAAAAAATTATTAAATATACACAAATAAGTTCAGAATACTACTAAAAAAATTTAATAAAGATACACAAATTAGTCACGAATACTACTAAAAAAATTAAAAAAGATACACAAATTAGTTCAGGATACTACTTAAAAAGTTAATAAAGATGCACAAATAAGTTCAGAATACTACTTAAAAAATTAATAAAGATACACAAATAAGTTCAGAATAATACTAAAAAAATTATTAAAGATACACAAATAAGTTCAGAATACTACTAAAAAAATTTATAAAGATACACAAATAAGTTCAGAATAATACTAAAACATTTATAAATATACACAAATAAGTTCAGAATACTACTAAAAAAATGTATAAATATACACAAATAAGTTCAGAATACTACTAAAAAATGTATAAATATACACAAATAAGTTCAGAATACTACTAAAAAAGTTAATAAAGATACACAAATAAGTTCAGAATACTAATAAAAAAATTTAATAAAGATACACAAATTAGTTCAGAATACTACTAAAAAAATAAATAAAGATACACAAATAAGTTCAGAATACTACTTAAAAAGTTAATAAAGATTTACAAATAAGTTCAGAATAATACTAAAAAAATTATTAAGATACACAAATAAGTTAAGAATACTACAAAAACAATTTAATAAAGATACACAAATAAGTTCAGAATACTACTAAATAAATTATTAAAGATACACAAATAAGTGCAGAATACTACTAAAACAATTATTAAAGATACACAAATAAGTGCAGAATACTACTAAAAAATTAATAAAGATACACAAATAAGTGCAGAATAATACTAAAAAAATTGATAAAGATACACAAATAAGTTCAGAATACTACTAAAAAAATTAAAAAAGATGCACAAATTAGTTCAGGATACTACTTAAAAAATTAATAAAGATACACAAATAAGTTCAGAATACTACTTAAAAAGTTAATAAAGATACACAAATAAGTTCAGAATAATACTAAATAAATTATTAAAGATACACAAATAAGTTCAGAATACTACAAAAAAAGTTAATAAAGATACACAAATAAGTTCAGAATAATACTAAAAAATAGAAAATAATACAAAAATAAGTTCAGAATACTACTAAAAAAGTTAATAAATATACACAAATAAGTTCAGAATAATACTAAATAAATTATTAAACATACACATATAAGTTCAGAATGCTACTAAAAATTATTAAAGATACACAAAAAAGTTCAGAATACTACTAAAAAAATTAATAAAGATAAACAAATAAGTTCAGAATACTAGTTAAAAATAGAAGATAATACAAATATAAGTTCAGAATAATACAAAAAAAGTTAATAAAGATACAGAAACAAGTTGAGAATACTACTAAAATAATTACTAAAGATACACAAATAAGTTCAGAATACTACTAAAAAAGTAAATAAAGATTTACAAATAAGTTCAGAATAATACTAAAAAAATTAATAAAGATACACAAATAAGTTCAGAATACTACTAAAACAATTTAATAAAGATACACAAATAAGTTCAGAATAATACTAAAAAATTTAGAAATATACACAAATAAGTTCAGAATACTACTAAAAAAATTTATAAAGATACACAAATAAGTTCAGAATAATACTTAAAAAATTATTAAAGATACACAAATAAGTGCAGAATACTACTACAAAAATTAATAAAGATACACAAATAAGTTAAGAATACTACTAACCAATTTATAAAGATACACAAATAAGTGCAGAATACTACTAAAAAAATTATTAAAGATACACAAATAATTTCAGAATACCACTAAAAAAAATTAATAAAGATACACAAATTAGTTCAGAAAATTACTACCAAAATTAATAAATATACACAAATAAGTTCAGAATACTACTAAAAAAAATAAATAAAGATACACAAATAAGTTCAGAATACTACTAAAAAAATTATTAAAGATACACAAATAAGTTCAGAATAATATTAAAAAAATTTTAAAATATACACAAATAAGTTCAGTATACTACTAAACAAATTTAATAAAGATACACAAATAATTTCAGAATAATACTAAATAAATTATTAAAGATACACAAATAAGTTCAGAATACTACTAAAAAAATTTAATAAAGATACACAAATAAGTTCAGAATACTACTAAAAAATTTAATAAAGATACACAAATAAGTTCAGAGTACTACTAAAAAATAGAAAATAATACACAAATAAGTTCAGAATAATACTAAAAATATTAATAAAGATTTACAAATAAGTTCAGAATAGTACTTAAAAAATTATTAATGATACACAAATAAGTTCAGAATACTACTAAAAAAATATTAAATATACACAAATACGTCGAGAATACCGCTAAAAAAAATTAATAAGGATACACAAATAAGTTCAGAATAATACTAAAAAAGTTAATAAAGATTTACAAATAAGTTCAGAATACTACTAAAAAAATTAAAAAAGATACACAAATTAGTTCAGGATACTACTTAAAAAATTAATAAAGATACACAAATAAGTTCAGAATACTACTTAAAAAGTTAATAAAGATACACAAATAAGTTCAGAATAATACTAAATAAATTATTAAAGATAGACAAATAAGTTCAGAATAATACTAAATAATTAATAAATATACACAAATAAGTTCAGAATACTACTAAAAAAATTTATAAATATACACAAATAAGTTCAGAATACTACTAAAAAAATTTAATAAAGATACACAAATTAGTCACGAATACTACTAAAAAAATTTAAAAAGATACACAAATTAGTTCAGGATACTACTTAAAAAGTTAATAAAGATGCACAAATAAGTTCAGAATACTACTAAAAAAATTTATAAAGATACACAAATAAGTTCAGAATAATACTAAAAAATTTATAAATATACACAAATAAGTTCAGAATACTACTAAAAAAATGTATAAATATACACAAATAAGTTCAGAATACTACTAAAAAATTTATAAAGATACACAAATAAGTTCAGAATACTACTAAAAAAGTTAATAAAGATACACAAATAAGTTCAGAATACTATTTAAAAAATTATTAGATATACACAAATAAGTTCAGAATACTACTAAAAAAATTTAATAAAGATACACAAATTAGTCACGAATACTACTAAAAAAATTAAAAAAGATACACAAATTAGTTCAGGATACTACTTAAAAAGTTAATAAAGATGCACAAATAAGTTCAGAATACTACTTAAAAAATTAATAAAGATACACAAATAAGTTCAGAATAATACTAAAAAAATTATTAAAGATACACAAATAAGTTCAGAATAATGCTAAAAAAATTTATAAAGATACACAAATAAGTTCAGAATAATACTAAAACATTTATAAATATACACAAATAAGTTCAGAATACTACTAAAAAAATGTATAAATATACACAAATAAGTTCAGAATACTACTAAAAAATGTATAAATATACACAAATAAGTTCAGAATACTACTAAAAAAGTTAATAAAGATACACAAATAAGTTCAGAATACTAATAAAAAAATTTAATAAAGATACACAAATTAGTTCAGAATACTACTAAAAAAATAAATAAAGATACACAAATAAGTTCAGAATACTACTAAAAAAGTTAATAAAGATTTACAAATAAGTTCAGAATAATACTAAAAAAATTATTAAGATACACAAATAAGTTAAGAATACTACAAAAACAATTTAATAAAGATACACAAATAAGTTCAGAATACTACTAAATAAATTATTAAAGATACACAAATAAGTGCAGAATACTACTAAAACAATTATTAAAGATACACAAATAAGTGCAGAATACTACTAAAAAATTAATAAAGATACACAAATAAGTGCAGAATAATACTAAAAAAATTGATAAAGATACACAAATAAGTTCAGAATACTACTAAAAAAATTAAAAAAGATGCACATATTAGTTCAGGATACTACTTAAAAAATTAATAAAGATACACAAATAAGTTCAGAATACTACTTAAAAAGTTAATAAAGATACACAAATAAGTTCAGAATAATACTAAATAAATTATTAAAGATACACAAATAAGTTCAGAATACTACAAAAAAAGTTAATAAAGATACACAAATAAGTTCAGAATAATACTAAAAAATAGAAAATAATACAAAAATAAGTTCAGAATACTACTAAAAAAGTTAATAAATATACACAAATAAGTTCAGAATAATACTAAATAAATTATTAAACATACACATATAAGTTCAGAATGCTACTAAAAATTATTAAAGATACACAAAAAAGTTCAGAATACTACTAAAAAAATTAATAAAGATAAACAAATAAGTTCAGAATACTAGTTAAAAATAGAAGATAATACAAATATAAGTTCAGAATAATACAAAAAAAGTTAATAAAGATACAGAAACAAGTTGAGAATACTACTAAAATAATTACTAAAGATACACAAATAAGTTCAGAATACTACTAAAAAAGTAAATAAAGATTTACAAATAAGTTCAGAATAATACTAAAAAAATTAATAGAGATACACAAATAAGTTCAGAATACTACTAAAACAATTTAATAAAGATACACAAATAAGTTCAGAATAATACTAAAAAATTTAGAAATATACACAAATAAGTTCAGAATACTACTAAAAAAATTTATAAAGATACACAAATAAGTTCAGAATAATACTTAAAAAATTATTAAAGATACACAAATAAGTGCAGAATACTACTACAAAAATTAATAAAGATACACAAATAAGTTAAGAATACTACTAACCAATTTATAAAGATACACAAATAAGTGCAGAATACTACTAAAAAAATTATTAAAGATACACAAATAATTTCAGAATACCACTAAAAAAAATTAATAAAGATACACAAATTAGTTCAGAAAATTACTACCAAAATTAATAAATATACACAAATAAGTTCAGAATACTACTAAAAAAATTTAATAAAGATACACAAATAAGTTCAGAATACTACTAAAAAAATTATTAAAGATACACAAATAAGTTCAGAATAATATTTAAAAAATTTTAAAATATACACAAATAAGTTCAGTATACTACTAAACAAATTTAATAAAGATACACAAATAATTTCAGAATAATACTAAATAAATTATTAAAGATACACAAATAAGTTCAGAATACTACTAAAAAAATTTAATAAAGATACACAAATAAGTTCAGAATACTACTAAAAAAATTTAATAAAGATACACAAATAAGTTCAGAGTACTACTAAAAAATAGAAAATAATACACAAATAAGTTCAGAATAATACTAAAAATATTAATAAAGATTTACAAATAAGTTCAGAATAGTACTTAAAAAATTATTAAAGATACACAAATAAGTTCAGAATACTACTAAAAAAATATTAAATATACACAAATACGTCGAGAATACCGCTAAAAAAATTAATAAGGATACACAAATAAGTTCAGAATAATACTAAAAAAGTTAATAAAGATTTACAAATAAGTTCAGAATACTACTAAAAAAATTAAAAAAGATACACAAATTAGTTCAGGATACTACTTAAAAAATTAATAAAGATACACAAATAAGTTCAGAATAATACTAAAAAATTTAGAAATATACACAAATAAGTTCAGAATACTACTAAAAAAATTTATAAAGATACACAAATAAGTTTAGAATAATACTTAAAAAATTATTAAAGATACACAAATAAGTGCAGAATACTACTACAAAAATTAATAAAGATACACAAATAAGTTAAGAATACTACTAACCAATTTATAAAGATACACAAATCAGTGCAGAATACTACTAAAAAAATTATTAAAGATACACAAATAATTTCAGAATACCACTAAAAAAAATTAATAAAGATACACAAATTAGTTCAGAAAATTACTACCAAAATTAATAAATATACACAAATAAGTTCAGAATACTACTAAAAAAATTTAATAAAGATACACAAATAAGTTCAGAATACTACTAAAAAAATTATTAAAGATACACAAATAAGTTCAGAATAATATTAAAAAAATTTTAAAATATACACAAATAAGTTCAGAATACTACTAAAAAAATGTATAAATATACACAAATAAGTTCAGAATACTACTAAAAAAATTATAAAGATACACAAATAAGTTCAGAATACTACTAAAAAAGTTAATAAAGATACACAAATAAGTTCAGAATACTATTTAAAAAATTATTAAATATACACAAATAAGTTCAGAATACTACTAAAAAATTTAATAAAGATACACAAATTAGTCACGAATACTACTAAAAAAATTAAAAAAGATACACAAATTAGTTCAGGATACTACTTAAAAAGTTAATAAAGATGCACAAATAAGTTCAGAATACTACTTAAAAAATTAATAAAGATACACAAATAAGTTCAGAATAATACTAAAAAAATTATTAAAGATACACAAATAAGTTCAGAATACTACTAAAAAAATTTATAAAGATACACAAATAAGTTCAGAATAATACTAAAACATTTATAAATATACACAAATAAGTTCAGAATACTACTAAAAAAATGTATAAATATACACAAATAAGTTCAGAATACTACTAAAAAATGTATAAATATACACAAATAAGTTCAGAATACTACTAAAAAAGTTAATAAAGATACACAAATAAGTTCAGAATACTAATAAAAAAATTTAATAAAGATACACAAATTAGTTCAGAATACTACTAAAAAAATAAATAAAGATACACAAATAAGTTCAGAATACTACTAAAAAAGTTAATAAAGATTTACAAATAAGTTCAGAATAATACTAAAAAAATTATTAAGATACACAAATAAGTTAAGAATACTACAAAAACAATTTAATAAAGATACACAAATAAGTTCAGAATACTACTAAATAAATTATTAAAGATACACAAATAAGTGCAGAATACTACTAAAACAATTATTAAATATACACAAATAAGTGCAGAATACTACTAAAAAATTAATAAAGATACACAAATAAGTGCAGAATAATACTAAAAAAATTGATAAAGATACACAAATAAGTTCAGAATACTACTAAAAAAATTAAAAAAGATGCACAAATTAGTTCAGGATACTACTTAAAAAATTAATAAAGATACACAAATAAGTTCAGAATACTACTTAAAAAGTTAATAAAGATACACAAATAAGTTCAGAATAATACTAAATAAATTATTAAAGATACACAAATAAGTTCAGAATACTACAAAAAAAGTTAATAAAGATACACAAATAAGTTCAGAATAATACTAAAAAATAGAAAATAATACAAAAATAAGTTCAGAATACTACTAAAAAAGTTAATAAATATACACAAATAAGTTCAGAATAATACTAAATAAATTATTAAACATACACATATAAGTTCAGAATGCTACTAAAAATTATTAAAGATACACAAAAAAGTTCAGAATACTACTAAAAAAATTAATAAAGATAAACAAATAAGTTCAGAATACTAGTTAAAAATAGAAGATAATACAAATATAAGTTCAGAATAATACAAAAAAAGTTAATAAAGATACAGAAACAAGTTGAGAATACTACTAAAATAATTACTAAAGATACACAAATAAGTTCAGAATACTACTAAGAAAATTAATAAACCTTTACAAATCAGTTCAGACAAATAATAAAAAAATTAATAAAGATACACAAATAAGTCCAGAATAATACTAAAAAAATTAATAAAGATACACAAATAAGTCCAGAATACAACTAAAAAAATTAATAAAGATACACGAATAAGTTCAGAATACTACTAAAAAATTTTTATAAATATACACCAATAAGTTCAGAATACTACTAAAAAATTTAATAAAGATACACAAATAAATTCAGATTACTACTAAAAAAATTAATAAAGATACACAAATTAGTTCAGAATACTACTAAAAAAATTAATAAAGATACACAAATAAGTTCAGAATACTACTAGAAAAATTAATAAAGATACACAAATTAGTTCAGAATACTACTTAAAAAATTAATAAAGATACACAAATAAGTTCAGAATACTACTAAAAAATTAATAAAGATACACAAATTAGTTCAGAATACTACTTAAAAAATTAATAAAGATACACAAATTAGTTCAGAATACTACTTAAAAAATTAATAAAGATACACAAATAAGTTCAGAATACTACTAAAAAAGTTAATAAAGATACACAAATGAGTTCAGAGTAATACTAAATAAATTATTAAAGATACACAAATAAGTTCAGAATACTACTAAAAAAATTTAATAAAGATACACAAATAAGTTCAGAATACTACTAAAAAAATTAATAAAGATACACAAATAAGTTCAGAATAATATTAAAAAAATTTTAAAATATACACAAATAAGTTCAGAATACTACTAAAAAATTTTTAAAATATACACAAATAAGTTCAGAATACTACTAAAAAAAATTAATAAAGATACACAAATAAGTTCAGAATACTACTAAAACAATTAATAAAGATACACAAATAAGTTCAGAATACTACTAAAAAAGTAAATAAAGATTTACAAATAAGTTCAGAATAATACTAAAAAAATTAATAAAGATACACAAATAAGTTAAGAATACTACTAAAACAATTTAATAAAGATACACAAATAAGTTCAGAATAATATTAAAAAATTTAGAAATATACACAAATAAGTTCAGAATACTACTAAAAAAATTTATAAAGATACACAAATAAGTTCAGAATAATACTTAAAAAATTATTAAAGATACACAAATAAGTGCAGAATACTACTACAAAAATTAATAAAGATACACAAATAAGTTAAGAATACTACTAACCAATTTATAAAGATACACAAATAAGTGCAGAATACTACTAAAAAAATTATTAAAGATACACAAATAATTTCAGAATACCACTAAAAAAAATTAATAAAGATACACAAATTAGTTCAGAAAATTACTACCAAAATTAATAAATATACACAAATAAGTTCAGAATACTACTAAAAAAATTTAATAAAGATACACTAATTAGTTCAGAATACTACTAAAAAAATTATTAAAGATACACAAATAAGTTCAGAATAATATTTAAAAAATTTTAAAATATACACAAATAAGTTCAGAATACTACTAAACAAATTTAATAAAGATACACAAATAAGTTAAGAATAATACTAAATAAATTATTAAAGATACACAAATAAGTTCAGAATACTACTAAAAAAATGTAATAAAGATACACAAATAAGTTCAGAATACTACTAAAAAAATTTAATAAAGATACACAAATAAGTTCAGAGTACTACTAAAAAATAGAAAATAATACACAAATAAATTCAGAATAATACTAAAAATATTAATAAAGATTTACAAATAAGTTCAGAATAGTACTTAAAAAATTATTAAAGATACACAAATAAGTTCAGAATACTACTAAAAAAATATTAAATATACACAAATAAGTCGAGAATACCGCTAAAAAAAATTTATAAAGATACACAAATAAGTTCAGAATAATACTAAAAAAGTTAATAAAGATTTACAAATAAGTTCAGAATACTACTAAAAAAATTAAAAAAGATACACAAATTAGTTCAGGATACTACTTAAAAAATTAATAAAGATACACAAATAAGTTCAGAATACTACTTAAAAAGTTAATTAAGATACACAAATAAGTTCAGAAAAATACTAAATAAATTATTAGAGATACACAAATAAGTTCAGAATACTACTAAAAAAATTTATAAAGATACACAAATAAGTTCAGAATAATACTACAAAATTTATAAATATACACAAATAAGTTCAGAATACTACTAAAAAAATGTATAAATATACACAAATAAGTTCAGAATACTACTAAAAAATTTATAAAGATACACAAATAAGTTCAGAATACTACTAAAAAAGTTAATAAAGATACACAAATAAGTTCAGAATACTATTTAAAAAATTATTAAATATACACAAATAAGTTCAGAATACTACTAAAAAAATTTAATAAAGATACACAAATTAGTTCAGAATACTACTAAAAAAATAAATAAAGATACACAAATAAGTTCAGAATACTACTAAAAAAGTTAATAAAGATTTACAAATAAGTTCAGAATAATACTAAAAAAATTATTAAGATACACAAATAAGTTCAGAATACTACTAAAACAATTTAATAAAGATACACAAATAAGTTCAGAATACTACTAAATAAATTATTAAAGATACACAAATAAGTGCAGAATACTACTAAAACAATTATTAAAGATACACAAATAAGTGCAGAATACTACTAAAAAATTAATAAAGATACACAAATAAGTGCAGAATAATACTAAAAAAATTGATAAAGATACACAAATAAGTTCAGAGTACTACTAAAAAAATTAAAAAAGATACACAAATTAGTTCAGGATACTACTTAAAAAATTAATAAAGATACACAAATAAGTTCAGAATACTACTTAAAAAGTTAATAAAGATACACAAATAAGTTCAGAATAATACTAAATAAATTATTAAAGATACACAAATAAGTTCAGAATACTACTAAAAAAATTTATAAAGATACACAAATAAGTTCAGAAAAATACTAAAAAATGTATAAATATACACAAATAAGTTCAGAATACTACTAAAAAAATGTATAAATATACACAAATAAGTTCAGAATACTACTAAAAAATTTATAAAGATACACAAATAAGTTCAGAATACTACTAAAAAAGTTAACAAAGATACACAAATAAGTTCAGAATACTACTAAAAAAATTATTAAATATACACAAATAAGTTCAGAATACTACTAAAAATATTTAATAAAGATACACAAATTAGTTAAGAATACTACTAAAAAAATTTAATAAAGATACACAAATAAGTTCAGAATAATACTAAAAAAGTTAATAAAGATTTACAAATAAGTTCAGAATAATACTAAAAAAATTATTAAGATACACAAATAAGTTCAGAATACTACTAAAACAATTTAATAAAGATACACAAATAAGTTCAGAATAATACTAAAAAATTTATAAATATACACAAATAAGTTCAGAATACTACTAAAACAATTTATAAAGATACACAAATAAGTTCAGAATAATACTTAAAAAATTATTAAAGATACACAAATAAGTTCAGAATACTACTACAAAAATTAATAAAAATACACAAATAAGTTAAGAATACTACTAAAAAAATTATTAAAGATACACAAATAATTTCAGAATACCACTAAAAAAAATTAATAAAGATACACAAATTAGTTCAGAATACTACTAGCAAAATTAATAAAGATACACAAATAAGTTCAAAATACTACTAAAAAATAGAAAATAATACACAAATAAGTTCAGCATAATACTAAAAAGGTTAATAAAGATTTACAAAAAAGTTCAGAATAATACTAAAAAAATTAATAAAATACACAAATAAGTTCAGAATACTACTCAAAAATAGAAATGATACACAAATAAGTTCAGAATACTACTAAATAAATTATTAAAGATACACAAATAAGTGCAGAATACTACTAAAAAATAAATAAAGATACACAAATAAGTTCAGAATAATACTAAATAAATTATTAAAGATACACAAATAAGTTCAGAATACTACTAAAAAAATTTAATAAAGATACACAAATAAGTTCAGAATACTACTAAAAAAATTAATAAAGGTACACAAATAAGTTCAGAATAATACTAAAAAAAATTAAAAATATACACAAATAAGTTCAGAATACTACTAAACAAATTTAATAAAGATACACAAATAATTTCAGAATAATACTAAATAAATTATTAAAGATACACAAACAAGTTCAGAATACTACTAAAAAAATTTAATAAAGATACACAAATAAGTTCAGAATAATACTAAAAAAATTAATAAAGATACACAAATAAGTTCAGAATACTACTAAAACAATTTAATAAAGATACACAAATAAGTTCAGAATTCTACTAAATAAATTATTAAAGATACACAAATAAGTGCAGAATACTACTAAAACAATTATTAAAGATACACAAATAAGTGCAGAATACTACTAAAAAATTAATAAAGATACACAAATAAGTGCAGAATAATACTAAAAAAATTGATAAAGATACACAAATAAGTTCAGAATACCACTAAAAAAATTAAAAAAGATACACAAATAAGTTCAGGATACTACTTAAAAAATTAATAAAGATACATAAATAAGTTCAGAATACTACTTAAAACGTTAATAAAGATACACAAATAAGTTCAGAATAATACTAAATAAATTATTAAAAATACACAAATAAGTTCAGAATACTACTAAAAAAATTTATAAAGATACACAAATAAGTTCAGAATAATACTAAAAAATTTATAAATATACACAAATAAGTTCAGAATACTACTAAAAAATTTATAAAGATACACAAATAAGTTCAGAATACTACTAAAAAAGTTAACAAAGATACACAAATAAGTTCAGAATACTACTAAAAAAATTATTAAATATACACAAATAAGTTCAGAATACTACTAAAAATATTTAATAAAGATACACAAATTAGTTAAGAATACTACTAAAAAAATTAATAAAGATACACAAATAAGTTCAGAATACTACTAAAAAAGTTAATAAAGATTTACAAATAAGTTCAGAATAATACAAAAAAAATTATTAAGATACACAAATAAGTTCAGAATACTACTAAAACAATTTAATAAAGATACACAAATAAGTTAAGAATAATACTAAAAAATTTATAAATATACACAAATTAGTTCAGAATACTACTAAAAAAATTTATAAAGATACACAAATAAGTTCAGAATAATACTTAAAAAATTATTAAAGATACACAAATAAGTTCAGAATACTACTACAAAAATTAATAAAGATACACAAATAAGTTCAGAATACTACAAAAAAATTATTAAAGATACACAAATAATTTCAGAATACCATTATAAAAAATTAATCAAGATACACAAATTAGTTCAGAATACTACTACCAAAATTAATAAAGATACACAAATAAGTTCAAAATACTACTAAAAAATAGAAAATAATACACAAATAAGTTCAGAATAATACTAACAAAGTTAATAAAGATTTACAAATAAGTTCAGAATAATACTAAAAAAATTAATAAAGATACACAAATAAGTTCAGAATACTACTAAAACAATTTAATAAAGATACACAAATAAGTTCAGAATAATACTAAAAAATTTATAAATATACACAAATAAGTTCAGAATACTACTAAAACAATTTATAAAGATACACAAATAAGTTCAGAATAATACTTAAAAAATTATTAAAGATACACAAATAAGTTCAGAATACTACTACAAAAATTAATAAAAATACACAAATAAGTAAAGAATACTACTAAAAAAATTATTAAAGATACACAAATAATTTCAGAATACCACTAAAAAAAATTAATAAAGATACACAAATTAGTTAAGAATACTACTAAAAAAATTAATAAAGATACACAAATAAGTTCAAAATACTACTAAAAAATAGAAAATAATACACAAATAAGTTCAGAATAATACTAAAAAGGTTAATAAAGATTTACAAATAAGTTCAGAATAATACTAAAAAAATTAATAAAGATACACAAATAAGTTCAGAATACAACTTAAAAATAGAAATGATACACAAATAAGTTCAGAATACTACTAAATAAATTATTAAAGATACACTAATAAGTGCAGAATACTACTAAAAAATAAATAAAGATACACAAATAAGTTCAGAATAATACTAAATAAATTATTAAAGATACACAAATAAGTTCAGAATACTACTAAAAAAATTTAATAAAGATACACAAATAAGTTCAGAATACTACTAAAACAATTAATAAAGGTACACAAATAAGTTCAGAATAATACTAAAAAAAATTTAAAATATACACAAATAAGTTCAGAATACTACTAAAAAAATTTAATAAAGATACACAAATAAGTTCAGAATAATACTAAAAAAATTAATAAAGATACACAAATAAGTTCAGAATACTACTAAAACAATTTAATAAAGATACACAAATAAGTTCAGAATTCTACTAAATAAATTATTAAAGATACACAAATAAGTGCAGAATACTACTAAAACAATTTTTAAAGATACACAAATAAGTGCAGAATACTACTAAAACAATTATTAAAGATACACAAATAAGTGCAGAATAATACTAAAAAAATTAATAAAGATACACAAATAAGTGCAGAATAATACTAAAAAAATTAAAAAAGATACACAAATTAGTTCAGGATACTACTTAAAAAATTAATAAAGATACACAAATAAGTTCAGAATACTACTTAAAAAGTTAATAAAGATACACAAATAAGTTCAGAATAATACTAAATAAATTATTAAAGATACACAAATAAGTTCAGAATAATACTAAAAAATTTATAAATATACACAAATAAGTGCAGAATACTACTAAAAAAATGTATAAATATACACAAATAAGTTCAGAATACTACTAAAAAATTCATAAAGATACACAAATAAGTTCAGAATACTACTAAAAAAGTTAATAAAGATACACAAATAAGTTCAGAATACTACTAAAAAAATTATTAAATATACACAAATAAGTTCAGAATACTACTAAAAAAATTTAATAAAGATACACAAATTAGTTCAGAATACTACTAAAAAAATTATTAAAGATACACAAATAAGTTCAGAATACTACTAAAAAAGTTAATAAAGAATTACAAATAAGTTCAGAATAATACTAAAAAAATTATTAAGATACACAAATAAGTTCAGAATACTACTAAAACAATTTAATAAAGATACACAAATAAGTTCAGAATAATACTAAAAAATTTATAAATATACACAAATAAGTTCAGAATACTACTAAAAAAATTTATAAAGATACACAAATAAGTTCAGAATAATACTTAAAAAATTATTAAAGATACACAAATAAGTTCAGAATACTACTACAAAAATTAATAAAGATACACAAATAAGTTCAGAATACTACTAAAAAATTATTAAAGATACACAAAAAATTTCAGAATACCACTAAAAAAAATTAATCAAGATACACAAATTAGTTCAGAATACTACTACCAAAATTAATAAAGATACACAAATAAGTTCAAAATACTACTAAAAAATAGAAAATAATACACAAATAAGTTCAGAATAATACAAAAAAAAGTTAATAAAGATTTACAAATAAGTTCAGAATAATACTAAAAAAATTAATAAAGATACACAAATAAGTTCAGAATACTAATAAAACAATTTAATAAAGATACACAAATAAGTTCAGAATAATACTAAAAAATTTATAAATATACACAAATAAGTTCAGAATACTACTAAAAAAATTATTAAAGATACACAAATAAGTTCAGAATAATACTTAAAAAATTATTAAAGATACACAAATAAGTTCAGAATACTACTAAAAAAATTAATAAAGATACACAAATAAGTTAAGAATACTACTAAAAAAATTATTAAAGATACACAAATAATTTCAGAATACCACTAAAAAAAATTAATTAAGATACACAAATTAGTTCAGAATACTACTAGCAAAATTAATAAAGATACACAAATAAGTTCAAAATACTACTAAAAAATAGAAATGATACACAAATAAGTGCAGAATACTACTAAAAAAAAAATAAAGATACACAAATAAGTTCAGAATAATACTAAAAAATTTTTAAAATATACACAAATAAGTTCAGAATACTACTAAAAAAAATTAATAAAGATACACAAATAAGTTCAGAATAATACTAAATAAATTATTAAAGATACACTAATAAGTTCAGAATAATACTAAAAAAAATTAATAAAGATACACAAATAAGTTCAGAATAATACTAAAAAAATTTAATAAAGATACACAAATAAGTTCAGAATACTACTAAAAAATTAATAAAGATACACAAATAAGTTCAGAATAATACTAAAAAAAATTTAAAATATACACAAATAAGTTCAGAATACTACTAAACAAATTTAATAAAGATACACAAATAATTTCAGAATAATACTAAATAAATTTTTAAAGATACACAAATAAGATCAGAATACTACTAAAAAAATTTAATAAAGATACACAAATAAGTTCAGAATACTACTAAAAAAATTTAATAAAGATACACAAATAAGTTCAGAGTACTACTAAAAAATAGAAAATAATACACAAATAAGTTCAGAATAATACTAAAAATGTTAATAAAGATTTACAAATAAGTTCAGAATAGTACTTATAAAATTATTAAAGATACACAAATAAGTTCAGAATACTACTTAAAAGTTAATAAAGATACACAAATAAGTTCAGAATACTACTAAAAAAATATTAAATATGCACAAATAAGTCGAGAATACCGCTAAAAAAATTATTAAAGATATACAAATTAGTTCAGAATAATACTAAAAAAATTAATAAAGATACACAAATAAGTTCAGAATACTACTAAATAATAGAAAATGATACACAAATAAGTCCAGAATAATACTAAATAAATTATTAAAGATACACAAATAAGTGCAGAATACTACTAAAACAATTATTAAAGATACACAAATAAGTGCAGAATACTACTAAAAAATTAATAAAGATACACAAATAAGTGCAGAATAATACTAAAAAAATTAAAAAAGATACACAAATTAGTTCAGAATACTACTTAACAAATTAATAAAGATACACAAATAAGTTCAGAATACTACTTAAAAAGTTAATAAAGATACACAAATAAGTTCAGAATAATACTAAATAAATTATTAAAGATACACAAATAAGTTCAGAATACTACTAAAAAATTTTTAAAATATACACAAATAAGTTCAGAATACTACTAAAAAAGTTAATAAAGATACACAAATAAGTTCAGAATACTACTAAAAAATAATTAAATATACACAAATAAGTTCAGAATACTACTAAAAAAATTTAATAAAGATACACAAATTAGTTCAGAATACTACTAAAACAATTAATAAAGATACACAAATAAGTTCAAAATACTACTAAAAAAGTTAATAAAGATTTACAAATAAGTTCAGAATAATACTAAAAGAATTAATAAAGATACACAAATAAGTTCAGAATACTACTAAAAAAATTTAATAATGATACACAAATAAGTTCAGAATAATACTAAAAAATTTATAAATATACACAAATAAGTTCAGAATACTACTAAATAAATTCATAAAGATACACAAATTAGTTCAGAATACTACTAAAACAATTTATAAAGATACACAAATAAGTTCAGAATACTACTAAAAAAATTTATAAAGATACACAAATAAGTTCAGAATAATACTAAAAAATTCATAAATATACACAAATAAGTTCAGAATAATACTAAAAAAATTTAATAAAGATACACAAATAAGTTCAGAATACTACTAAAAAAATTTATAAAGATACACAAATAAGTTCAGAATAATACTAAAAAATTCATAAATATACACAAATAAGTTCAGAATAATACTAAAAAAATTTATAAAGATACACAAATTAGTTCAGAATACTACTAAAAAAATGTATAAATATACACAAATAAGTTCAGAATACTACTAAAAAATTTATAAAGATACACAAATAAGTTCAGAATACTACTAAAAAAGTTAACAAAGATACACAAATAAGTTCAGAATACTACTAAAAAAATTATTAAATATACACAAATAAGTTCAGAATACTACTAAAAAAATTTAATAAAGATACACAAATTAGTTCAGAATACTACTAAAAAAATTAATAAAGATACACAAATAAGTTCAGAATACTACTAAAAAGGTTAATAAAGATTTACAAATAAGTTCAGAATAATACTAAAAAAATTATTAAGATACACAAATAAGTTCAGAATACTACTAAAACAATTTAATAAAGATACACAAATAAGTTCAGAATAATACTAAAAAATTTATAAATATACACAAATAAGTTCAGAATACTACTAAAAAAATTTATAAAGATACACAAATAAGTTCAGAATAATACTTAAAAAATTATTAAAGATACACAAATAAGTTCAGAATACTACTACAAAAATTAATAAAGATACACAAATAAGTTCAGAATACTACTAAAAATTATTAAAGATACACAAAAAATTTCAGAATACCACTAAAAAAAATTAATCAAGATACACAAATTAGTTCAGAATACTACTACCAAAATTAATAAAGATACACAAATAAGTTCAAAATACTACTAAAAAATAGAAAATAATACACAAATTAGTTCAGAATAATACAAAAAAAAGTTAATAAAGATTTACAAATAAGTTCAGAATAATACTAAAAAAATTAATAAAGATACACAAATAAGTTCAGAATACTAATAAAACAATTTAATAAAGATACACAAATAAGTTCAGAATAATACTAAAAAATTTATAAATATACACAAATAAGTTCAGAATACTACTAAAAAAATTTATAAAGATACACAAATAAGTTCAGAATAATACTTAAAAAATTATTAAAGATACACAAATAAGTTCAGAATACTACTAAAAAAATTAATAAAGATACACAAATAAGTTAAGAATACTACTAAAAAAATTATTAAAGATACACAAATAATTTCAGAATACCACTAAAAAAATTAATTAAGATACACAAATTAGTTCAGAATACTACTAGCAAAATTAATAAAGATACACAAATAAGTTCAAAATACTACTAAAAAATAGAAATGATACACAAATAAGTTCAGAATACTACTAAATAAATTGTTAAAGATACACAAATAAGTGCAGAATACTACTAAAAAATAAATAAAGATACACAAATAAGTTCAGAATAATACTAAAAAATTTTTAAAATATACACAAATAAGTTCAGAATACTACTAAAAAAAATTAATAAAGATACACAAATAAGTTCAGAATAATACTAAAAAAATTATTAAAGATACACAAATAAGTTCAGAATAATACTAAAAAATTAATAAAGATACACAAATAAGTTCAGAATAATACTAAAAAAAATTTAAAATATACACAAATAAGTTCAGAATACTACTAAACAAATTTAATAAAGATACACAAATAATTTCAGAATAATACTAAATAAATTTTTAAAGATACACAAATAAGTTCAGAATACTACTAAAAAAATTTAATAAAGATACACAAATAAGTTCAGAATACTACTAAAAAAATTTAATAAAGATACACAAATAAGTTCAGAGTACTACTAAAAAATAGAAAATAATACACAAATAAGTTCAGAATAATACTAAAAATGTTAATAAAGATTTACAAATAAGTTCAGAATAGTACTTATAAAATTATTAAAGATACACAAATAAGTTCAGAATACTACTTAAAAGTTAATAAAGATACACAAATAAGTTCAGAATACTACTAAAAAAATATTAAATATGCACAAATAAGTCGAGAATACCGCTAAAAAAATTATTAAAGATATACAAATTAGTTCAGAATAATACTAAAAAAATTAATAAAGATACACAAATAAGTTCAGAATACTACTAAATAATAGAAAATGATACACAAATAAGTCCAGAATAATACTAAATAAATTATTAAAGATACACAAATAAGTGCAGAATACTACTAAAACAATTATTAAAGATACACAAATAAGTGCAGAATACTACTAAAAAATTAATAAAGATACACAAATAAGTGCAGAATAATACTAAAAAAATTAAAAAAGATACACAAATTAGTTCAGAATACTACTTACCAAATTAATAAAGATACACAAATAAGTTCAGAATACTACTTAAAAAGTTAATAAAGATACACAAATAAGTTCAGAATAATACTAAAAAAGTTAATAAAGATACACAAATAAGTTCAGAATACTACTAAAAAATTTTTAAAATATACACAAATAAGTTCAGAATACTACTAAAAAAGTTAATAAAGATACACAAATAAGTTCAGAATACTACTAAAAAATAATTAAATATACACAAATAAGTTCAGAATACTACTAAAAAAATTTAATAAAGATACACAAATTAGTTCAGAATACTACTAAAACAATTAATAAAGATACACAAATAAGTTCAAAATACTACTAAAAAAGTTAATAAAGATTTACAAATAAGTTCAGAATAATACTAAAAAAATTAATAAAGATACACAAATAAGTTCAGAATACTACTAAAAAAATTTAATAATGATACACAAATAAGTTCAGAATAATACTAAAAAATTTATAAATATACACAAATAAGTTCAGAATACTACTAAATAAATTCATAAAGATACACAAATTAGTTCAGAATACTACTAAAAAAATTTATAAAGATACACAAATAAGTTCAGAATACTACTAAAAAAATTTATAAAGATACACAAATAAGTTCAGAATAATACTAAAAAATTCATAAATATACACAAATAAGTTCAGAATAATACTAAAAAAATTTAATAAAGATACACAAATAAGTTCAGAATACTACTAAAAAAATTTATAAAGATACACAAATAAGTTCAGAATAATACTAAAAAATTCATAAATATACACAAATAAGTTCAGAATAATACTAAAAAAATTTATAAAGATACACAAATTAGTTCAGAATACTACTAAAAAAATGTATAAATATACACAAATAAGTTCAGAATACTACTAAAAAATTTATAAAGATACACAAATAAGTTCAGAATACTACTAAAAAAGTTAATAAAGATACACAAATAAGTGCAGAATACTACTAAAAAAATTATTAAATATACACAAATAAGTTCAGAATACTACTAAAAAAATTTAATAAAGATACACAAATTAGTTCAGAATACTACTAAAAAAATTAATAAAGATACACAAATAAGTTCAGAATACTACTAAAAAGGTTAATAAAGATTTACAAATAAGTTCAGAATAATACTAAAAAAATTATTAAGATACACAAATAAGTTCAGAATACTACTAAAACAATTTAATAAAGATACACAAATAAGTTCAGAATAATACTAAAAAATTTATAAATATACACAAATAAGTTCAGAATACTACTAAGAAAAATTTATAAAGATACACAAATAAGTTCAGAATAATACTTAAAAAATTATTAAAGATACACAAATAAGTTCAGAATACTACTACAAAAATTAATAAAGATACACAAATAAGTTAAGAATACTACTAAAAAAATTATTAAAGATACACAAATAATTTCAGAATACCACTAAAAAAATTGATAAAGATACACAAATTAGTTCAGAATACTACTACCAAAATTAATAAAGATACACAAATAAGTTCAGAATACTACCAAAAATAGAGAATAATACACAAATAAGTTCAGAATAATACTAAAAAGGTTAATAAAGATTTACAAATAAGTTCAGAATAATACTAAAAAAATTAATAAAGATACACAAATAAGTGCAGAATACTACTAAAACAATTTAATAAAGATACACAAATAAGTTCAGAATAATACTAAAAAATTTATCAATATCCACAAATAAGTTCAGAATACTAATAAAAAAATTTATAAAGATACACAAATAAGTTCAGAATAATACTTAAAAAATTATTAAAGATACACAAAGTAGTTCAGAATACTACTACAAAAATGAATAAAGATACACACATAAGTTAAGAATACTACTAAAAAAATTATTAAGATACACAAATAATTTCAGAATACCACTAAAAAAAATTAATAAAGATACACAAATTAGTTCAGAATACTACTACCAAAATTAATAAAGATACACAAATAAGTTCAAAATACTACTAAAAAATAGAAAATAATACACAAATAAGTTCAGAATAATACTAAAAAGGTTAATACAGATTTACAAATAAGTTCAGAATAATTCTAAAAAAATTAATAAAGATACACAAATAAGTTCAGAATACTACTAAAAAATAGAAAATGATACACAAATAAGTTCAGAATACTACTAAATAAATTATTAAAGATACACAAATAAGTGCAGAATACTACTAAAAAATAAATAAAGATACACAAATAAGTTCAGAATAATACTAAAAAAATTTTAAAATATACACAAAAAATTTCAGAATACTACTAAAAAGATTAATAAAGATACACAATTAAGTGCAGAATACTACTAAAAAAATTAATAAAGATACACAAATAAGTTCAGAATACTACTAAAAAATTAATAAAGATACACAAATAAGTTCAGAATACTAAAAAAAAAATTAATAAATATACACAAATAAGTTCAGAATACTACTAAAAAAGTTAACAAAGATACACAAATAAGTTCAGAATAATACTAAATAAATAATTTAAGATACACAAATAAGTTCAGAATAATACTAAAAAAATTAATAAAGATACACAAATAAGTTAAGAATACTTCTAAAAAAAATAATAAAGATACACAAATAAGTTCAGAATACTACTACAAAAATTAATAAAGATACACAAATAAGTTCAGAATAATACTAAAAAAATTATAAAGATACACAAATAAGTTCAGAATACTACTACAAAAATTAATAAAGATACACAAATAAGTTCAGTATACTACTAAAAAAAATTAATAAAGATACACAATTAAGTTCAGAATGCTACTAAAAAAATTTAATAAATATACACAAATAAGTTCAGAATAATACTAAAAAAAATATTAAAGATACACAAATAAGTTCAGAATACTACTTCAAAAATTAATAAATATACACAAATTAGTTCAGAATACTACTAAAAAAATTATTAAAGATACACAAATAAGTTCAGAATACCACTAAAAAAATTAATAAAGATACACAAATTATTTAAGAATACTACTAAAAACATTTAATAAAGATACACAAATTAGTTAAGAATACTACTAAAAAAATTAATAAAGATACACAAATTAGTTCAGAATACTACTACAAAAATTAATAAAGATACACAAATAAGTTAAGAATACTACTAAAAAAATTATTAAAGATACACAAATAATTTCAGAATACCACTAAAAAAATTGATAAAGATACACAAATTAGTTCAGAATACTACTACCAAAATTAATAAAGATACACAAATAAGTTCAAAATACTACTAAAAAATAGAAAATAATACACAAATAAGTTCAGAATAATACTAAAAAGGTTAATAAAGATTTACAAATAAGTTCAGAATAATACTAAAAAAATTAATAAAGATACACAAATAAGTGCAGAATACTACTAAAACAATTTAATAAAGATACACAAATAAGTTCAGAATAATACTAAAAAATTTATCAATATCCACAAATAAGTTCAGAATACTAATAAAAAAATTTATAAAGATACACAAATAAGTTCAGAATAATACTTAAAAAATTATTAAAGATACACAAATAAGTTCAGAATACTACTACAAAAATGAATAAAGATACACACATAAGTTATGAATACTACTAAAAAAATTATTAAGATACACAAATAATTTCAGAATACCACTAAAAAAAATTGATAAAGATACACAAATTAGTTCAGAATACTACTACCAAAATTAATAAAGATACACAAATAAGTTCAAAATACTACTAAAAAATAGAAAATAATACACAAATAAGTTCAGAATAATACTAAAAAGGTTAATACAGATTTGCAAATAAGTTCAGAATAATTCTAAAAAAATTAATAAAGATACACAAATAAGTTCAGAATACTACTAAAAAATAGAAAATGATACACAAATAAGTTCAGAATACTACTAAATAAATTATTAAAGATACACAAATAAGTGCAGAATACTACTAAAAAATAAATAAAGATACACAAATAAGTTCAGAATAATACTAAAAAAATTTTAAAATTTACACAAAAAATTTCAGAATACTACTAAAAAGATTAATAAAGATACACAATTAAGTGCAGAATACTACTAAAAAAATTAATAAAGATACACAAATAAGTTCAGAATACTAATAAAAAAATTAATAAATATACACAAATAAGTTCAGAATACTACTAAAAAAGTTAACAAAGATACACAAATAAGTTCAGAATAATACTAAATAAATTATTTAAGATACACAAATAAGTTCAGAATAATACTAAAAAAATTAATAAAGATACACAAATAAGTTAAGAATACTTCTAAAAAAAATAATAAAGATACACAAATAAGTTCAGAATACTACTACAAAAATTAATAAAGATACACAAATAAGTTCAGAATAATACTAAAAAAATTATAAAGATACACAAATAAGTTCAGAATACTACTACAAAAATTAATAAAGATACACAAATAAGTTCAGTATACTACTAAAAAAAATTAATAAAGATACACAATTAAGTTCAGAATGCTACTAAAAAAATTTAATAAATATACACAAATAAGTTCAGAATAATACTAAAAAAAATATTAAAGATACACAAATAAGTTCAGAATACTACTTCAAAAATTAATAAATATACACAAATTAGTTCAGAATACTACTAAAAAAATTATTAAAGATACACAAATAAGTTCAGAATACCACTAAAAAAATGTAATAAAGATACACAAATTAGTTAAGAATACTACTAAAAAAATTAATAAAGATACACAAATTATTTAAGAATACTACTAAAAACATTTAATAAAGATACACAAATTAGTTAAGAATACTACTAAAAAAATTAATAAAGATACACAAATTAGTTCAGAATACTACTAAAAAAATTAATAAAAATACACAAATAAGTTCAGAATACTACCAAAAAAATTTAATACAGATACACAAATTAGTTAAGAATACTACTAAAAATATTAATAAAGATGCACAAATAAGTTCAGAATACTACTAAAAAATTAATAAATATTTACAAATAAGTTCAGAATACTACTAAAAAAAATTATAAAGATACACAAATAAGTTCAGAATACTTCTAAAAAAATCATAAAGATACACAAATAAATTCAGAATACTACTAATAAAATTAATAAAGATACACAAATAAGTTCAGAATACTACTAAAAAAATTTAATAAAGATACACAAATAAGTTCAGAATACTACTAATAAAATTAAGAAAGATACAAAAATAAGTTCAGAATACTACTAAAACAATTAATAAAGATACACAAATCTTTTTAGCGAATAAACCTAGAAAGATAGAAAAAATTTTAAGCGTTAAATTGAGCAACTTATATAAAGTATTATTTACATGAATAATTTTATTTCTTATAAAATTTTGAAGTAAAAGAGGTGTTTTAAATAAATCTCGATTAATTCAGTTTCGACGCTATACGTCTTCATCAGGCAAAAATATATTTGTGTCGTTTTTTTTTCTTTCCTCGTGATATGGTCATTGAAAAACCAAGAATCTTTTATTTAGTAGATTTTGGACTTTTATGATTAAAAAAAGACATAAAAAAGGATTCAATTGAATTTTCTTTGTAGATTTTTCGGTTCCGATAGATTGTAAGTTCTTTATAACAACTGATAACGCTTGAAACAAATGTGAAAGTATTTGTGTCGATTAATTGAACAAACTCTGCAACATAGATGATTCAACATAAAATGACACTTATCAAAGACCAGCAAGTCGTACCTGGCGTTACGCGGGCCACATAAAACAAAGTGAAAAAACGTAGTTGCCTTAAATTGGGAACTTTTTCAGCGACAAAAATTCACTTTTCACAATATTCTTAAAATCATTAAAAATGTTTTTGTTTTCATTAAAAATTGTTCTGTTGTGTATAGAGTTATTGTACCGTACGGATTTATAAATAGTAATATCGAGAAGGGCGGCTTTGTCCGGACGTAAAATACGCGTAAATAAAATATTTTTATTTATCCAGATTTCTTATATCTATATATCTATAAAAGTGAAAGTGGCTGTCTGTGTTTGTATCGTTGTGTCTGTGTGTGTACATTTTCCTACGCAATAACTTTGTTAATTTTTAGTCTACAGGCTCGAACTTTGATATACAGGGCACTGAGATGTGGGAAAATCGATGTGATCGGTTTTCGACACGAAATTTGGCGATTAAGAGGTCAAAGTTCAACGATTTAACCTTTGAGAACTCTACCAAACTCCTCCGACAATTTTCGGTCTACACACTTGAAATTTTAGATATAGGTTCACTGGATATGGATCTAACTTAATAACTTGATTTGAGCCCAAAGCAATAAATTTTAAGGGGTCATAATAGGGACCAAAGTTAAAGAAATTCACCACTTTTTTTCTTTTTTTTTTTTTTTGCTCAACATACATCTCCAAATACCCGACCAACGCCGGGCACCCATGCTAGTATATCTATAAAAGTGAACGTGTATGTGTGTCTGTATGTCTGTCTGTGTGTGTCTGTGTACATTTCCCTTCGCAATAACTCTGTTAATTTTCAGTCTACAGACTCGAAATTTGATATACAGGGTACTGAGATTTATGTTTTATCTTCTATTATCACTGTGCAATATTTTATATCAATTGTGAAAATTATCCGCTGACTTCAGCCCACTACTACGAATTCGGAATACGGCCATCAGAGCGAGAAAACAAGGTTTTAAGATTTTACGATAAAAAACAAATAGTGATTTACATTAGTGATCTTATCTTTAAATCAATACTAAACCAAATCAACCGTCGATAAAAAAAATCCCCTCTAATTATTTGCTTCGAGCAAATTAAATAGCACAATCTTTTAACCCTTTTTAAATGCAAATGATTATTGTTTGCAAAAAATGTTTTTTAAAGAAAAACGAAACATCCACCGAACGGTAGGAACGGACGCGAACAAAAAAAAAAACGTATATATCTCAGTAAACAGCCTAACTTATTTTCACGGCAACAGTCATACAATATCGTGTGTATTTATGTACTTAACGTATCCAAGAATTTAGGCGAATCACATAAAATGTTTTGAAAGGGGCGGTTTTATGTGTATTGCCATCATCCTTTCTGGTCCTAAAGGTAAAAAAAGTTAATACCTTGTTCTAAATTTCACATATTGTACGTCCGGGTCGCTGCCCTGAAAAACGGTACCAGAATCATTATTATCCGCTTTGGATTTCAAAAACGTGTTAGCAAGACATACAAGCGCACAAGCACATAAACAGGTAACATTTCTACGTACTAGACAGTTTATGGTATATAGTAAGTGGTACAGGATCTGCTTTCGAAAAGCAGTATTGATGTATATTTACATGTAATATATTTAAAAAGAGAGCTCATGAGTTAGTCATGATTAATGTTTTCAATAGAATCGTCAGTGTTATATTTAATTGGGAAACCAATTGTGTCCGCGAATGTTTGTAAGACGTTTTAACAGGAAAACGTGAGCTATGGAATTAGCATTGAGGAGAAAATTGCCTTCCTTAAATTAATAAAAAGTGATCTTTTTCCCTAACACATGAAAACGATAATAAAATCTTTGATGAGTTTGTAGTCATTGGAAACTCATTAAATGAAAAGGACAGAAATGTGAATCTCCTAGCTTCAATTCTAGATTCTTTTTAAACGTTAACGACAGCACTCGAAGCTAGACAAGATGTTCTTAATCGAGTGTTGTGGCTGAAAGGTCGCTGTATGAAGAAACTAAAATTAAAGAAATAGCAAAAAATAATGCCGAATTGAAAGGTATGTCGTCAAAACATCACTTCAGCAAAAGGGGCAACAGTTATAACTGTGGAAAAAAACAGGTATTTTAAACTTGACTCTCAAATACTTCGTGAAAATTACAAAATACAGTTTAAAACTTAATCATCCGATAAAAAAGCTTTGTTCACTAAGAAAATGCAGGATAATTCAAGTGTTATTGGAATTTTGCACATAATGAGTTGTTGTCTAATGATAAAAAGACTTACTAAATTGTGGATTCTGAAGATGCGTATCTCTTGTGTCAAGATGTGCAGAAATTTCCAAAGGTTAGATGTAACAAAAGAAGTAACTATTTGTAATGCATTTTCATTGATTCATTAGGAGTAAAAAACATAGAAAGGAAAGTAAGTGATGCAAAGGAGAAACAGCAAATTTGCAGGTTATATGAGGCTTTATACGTTCCCAGATTATCTTATAATTTGATAAGTTAGTCTAGATCTATTTAATATTAAAAGTTAGTCTAGATCTATTTAATATTATAAGTTAGTCTAGATCTATTTAATATTAAAAGTTAGTCTAGATCTATTTAATATTAAAAGTTAGTCTAGATCTATTTAATATTAAAAGTTAGTCTAGATCTATTTAATATTAAAAGTTAGTCTAGATCTATTTAATATTATAAGTTAGTCTAGATCTATTTAATATTAAAAGTTAGTCTAGATCTATTTAATATTAAAAGTTAGTCTAGATCTATTTAATATTATAAGTTAGTCTAGATCTATTTAATATTATAAGTTAGTCTAGATCTATTTAATATTAAAAGTTAGTCTAGATCTATTTAATATTATAAGTTAGTCTAGATCTATTTAATATTATAAGTTAGTCTAGATCTATTTAATATTAAAAGTTAGTCTAGATCTATTTAATATTAAAAGTTAGTCTAGATCTATTTAATATTATAAGTTAGTCTAGATCTATTTAATATTAAAAGACATGCATATTTACTTGACTACAGAAAATGGATATGAAAGGTTCAGAAATGGATAATATATACTATTTAAACTTATGTGAAGTAAAAGATCAGTCCATGCAGTAACTACAGGATTAACTAGTAACACAAAAGAATAGATTTTATATGGATTTTTTGTGTCCTCCTTTGACGAATTTACAAAGAAACATTACAAAAACTATCATGAAACAAAAACTAATAACTGTTCCTAACTCTAATGTAACCAACGATATCGACTTTTTTAAACTATGCTTCGATAGAATACATTATCTTTCCTCGTTTACAAAATCAGGTTCCAGCTCTTAAAGACTGTACCAGACTCATTATTATCCGCTTTTGGATTTCAAAACGTGTTAGCAAATCATACTAGCACACGATCCTACTAACAGCCAACACTTTTTTATACAATAGATAGCTTGTGATGTATAGAAAATTGTACAGGATCTGCTTCCGAGAAAAAAAACTTGAATATTTACATGCAGCATATTCCCGAAGAGGGATCGCATGTTAGTCATTATTTTTCTTTTAATATAACTGTCACTTTTGTAATTAATTGGGAACCCGACTGTTTCCGCGATCGTTTGGAAGAAATTTTAAATGAAAACGACTCAAACTAAACCACCTAACTTCTCTGTCATGTTTGTGAAATGGTAGGGGAAGTATCGTTTGGTAGATCTGAATATCCATGTGCTCAAAGACAACATAGATATTGTGTAATCTTATGGAATAAATGACAAGGTCTAGAATCGACTGGCCGAGATATTAAGGCACTAAGCAGTGATAATGCTTGGGAGTACATTCCAAGAGAATTTGAAGGTGATTTAAAGAATTAGGGGGCACGACATGAAACCAAAACCAGAGTAAAATGGATTAGCTAAATAATTGATCCGAACATATGTAGAAATAATGTTGTTGGATTCGAATCTACCAAGAAATGTTGAGCAACAGCTTCATCCACTGCTCTACATATTCGAAACCGGAAGTAGGTGGAGAAACGCCCACAGAACGGCAACCATCTTCCATCAAATGATATCACATGGCTGATAGATACATCAACGGGTCGACATGCCGTCGGCTATAACCAGCTGGCATGGGGCTTGCCTTTACGTCATCCTGCGCAGGATTTTATCATATTTTTGATAACAGGAACCGTTGGGCTGAAATTGAACGTTGCATATAATAATCGAACAAGACATCTTTTTTCATATAAAATAAAATGATTTATTTTTAACAATTAAAAAGAGCATTTAAATTTGAAACCTATTCTCGACCGTCCGGCGTCGACCGGCGCAAAACTACTATATGCATCGCTAGCATGCGACAGTCTGTCCCGTACAAGATCCAAGCTTCGACTGTTTTAGTATGATACAATTGTAATTCAATTCTCTTTTTTCAGTGAAGGAAAAGAGAATAATGTAAATGAAAGAGAGAAAGAGAAATAGAGAGAGAGCATTATACGTTTTAACGCTTATGTTTTGTTTTTCAAATTCAGATGTCAGCATTCAAAGCTAACGTTTAACTGCGCACCAACATTCTACATGGGCACACAGTGTTAATCGTCGTATTCCAAGTGTCAAGCTTTATAAATATGCACTAAGATGTGTGTTTGCCTCCCTTAAGTACAGACCATCGTTTATTAATGTCGAAGTCCCTACCTTCCCTAAAAGGCAGTTTCTTCGTTGTGACACAGTACTTTCGACTTTTTCCTTACTGTGAATAACATAAAATATGTTTTTTCTTTTTCCTTGGTCCAAAAGATTATATATACGTGTACATTCAGTCTAAAAATGTACATAAAGTGTGCAGACGTACTCCAATGTCAGCTTTTGTTAAACGATAAAAGTCTGATTGCGTATCTCTTGTTTTCGTCCGCCTTCTAGTCTGCCTTCTAGTCTGCCTTCTAGTAAAAATGAAATCTTATAAAAACGTATGTTTTATTTGATTGACTATTGATTTTAATAATTGGTCAACAAACACATACACACACACACACACACTATGCTGAGGATGGAGTTTGCCTCCGAAATATATTTAAATTATAAATTTCAAACAGACTTGATGAGTATTTTCTTTTATTCAAATTAAATCAACGCTTCTATAATGGAACTTACACGCTTGACACACGCACACCCACACCGATATATATATATATATATATATATATATATATATATATATATATATATATATATAATTTAAAGGAGATTAGAATAATAGTCTAAAGAGCTAAGTGTATTTTAATGTAATAGTGAAATTACTAGTTTAATTAAAATACAGGAAATGCTCGTTGTAATTTAGATATATAATAAGCTCGATAGTTAAATGTCCTAGATCTAATTCAATATTAAGTAATGTGATTTATAATTTTAAAATTAAAAAAAAAATTTTTTAATTTAAAAATCAAATTTTAATTAAATTAAAAATCAGTTTCATAAGAAGGAACAACAACAAAGTCAATTATCTGTACGATCGTTTCGGAAATCCGTGCTTTTTATTTGTGGTATACATGAAGTCACGTAGAACAATTATACATAGTTTTTTTGGTAAGCACGGTCTCCTCATCAGCAAATTTAGGAAGATTTCTATTGAATTGAAAAGACACCAAAAATAAACCTAGCATTAAAAGTAAGGCAGATGAATCTGAAAAATTGAAATAAAAGGTTTGGATTTAAAATTTATAAGAAAATTAGTATAGGTTAGAGATAGAAATGAGTAGAAAAAAAAAATTTTTTTTTTGAATTTACATAATAAATTTGATTTAAAAAGATATAGAGATAGTTACCTTTTAGTTTTTCTTTTTTTGAAATCAGGAACTGTGTTTAAAGTAGTCATTTAGATGTTTGCTATAGCTTTTTATTTTATTGAATGATGAATTTTAAAAGGGCGACGCTCGTGCAGTAAACTGTTTCCGTTAGCGTATTTTGATTTAAAGACGCTACAGTTAATATATATAGAGAGAATATTTATTTTGCAAGTTTTTAAGGGGAGATAATTGTCATGTGTTATTGGCTTTATTTATTATTTGATTTACGAGTCTAAGGGCGGTAATTGGTCTAAGTTAATTTATTAAAAAAAAAAAAATTGTAATCTATTTTTACTAATGAGTAATTTTTAATGATTTAAGGTGGTTTATATTTATTAAATTTAAACCAACGTTTATGATTACATGATAGAAGCTCGTGTCTTGAATTTACTAGTTTGGTTGTGCTTTTTATATCTTCATATTTTAAAATGTTTAGGGTTTCTTTTGTACATAGTGTACAAAATTTATCTCCTGGTTTATATGATTTGCAAGTCTCAATTATTTGCCATTTTAAGTTGAAAGAAATATTGCTATTTTTTAGTTGCCAAATATAGTTGGATAGACTAGTTTGGTTTGATAGAGAGTTATTTTTAAAAGAATGTTTGTGCGTTGAAATTCTATGTTTTATTGGGCCAGATGTGGAACCAATATATATTTCCTCTTGATTATTATGATTATTTTCCGTTAGGTCTATTGTTGGATTATAATGTGGTGGGTTGATTAGTAATTGATCGGTAGATTGATTTAAGTTGTTGTTATTATTTAATCTGGTAGTTGAGTTATGGCTGTTGATAGGTTCTTGTATATTTGGAGTTTTTTATACTGTGCAGCTATAGATAACATTTTTAATTTTACATGAGCCTTGTAGGGGACATTTATTTTTTCTTCTACAGTTACAGTCCGATGTATTTTGTATAGTTGTATTTTGTAGTTTATTAATTTTCTTATTATTAGAGCTAATTATTTTCTGATGAAGGTTAGGCATAGTAGAGTAAGAGACTTTAATTGTGTTCTTATTGAAAATCTTATTATATCTATGAGGGGGCTTTAAAGTTCTTATCTAATATTTTAAAAATTTCTCATGTCATTATTCTTTTCGCTTTATCTAATGGTTCAGAAATGGTTGAACATTGCACAGTTATATTTACTGAACCCATACATTCATGACCTTAAAGTGTTATCTTTAGTTTGCGGTGTGTATATTGACTCTAAAATACAACTCCTGTCATAGATGTGTATCAGAACCCGAAATATGTCATTCAATTTATGTATTATATGGAATTAAAACCGTTTCATTTATTGACTTTTGAAATACTGAGTATCTACTTCGAAATTATTGTGTTTTATTAAATACGTCGTGCATTATTGTGCATATTTTACATTTTGAGGTCATAATACATTTGATTTACTTCGAAAGCAATAGTAACCTTTATTTATCAGAAATTAAAACCTTAATAAATTAAAGTGCAAGGTATGTTCTTTGCATTTCACTTTACACAATCCATATTATTTTCATTTTTTAAATCTTACGCTCAATGTTCTTCCGACAATGTTTCGACCGATCAATCCTAAGATCGTCTTTAGGTTCTCATTTTCGAACTCCTGAAACTGTATGTTACACTTGGAAAGCTGAACGTAATTTCGAACAGATCATTTTATTCACGGTGATAGATTGTTCTAAATTCACCAGCTATGAAAAAGATTTAAATCAGTTAATGAAATAAAGTGTTCCTTTCGAAATCCGGGGTTCGACATAAATATTTCTGATTTCAACAAAGTGCATCTTGAAAAACAAACTGTGCCCTTATTTTCTCTGTATACACACATTCCCTCGTAGTAAAATTCTTTATTTGGCCGACAAACTCTGGCGTTCTGATTATCTTACCGCTTCCTAATCTCTAATCATCACTCACGAACTCCATGCTTCCTTGAATCTCTTATGCCACTCTAAAAAATAAAGAGTCAACGACAATTTAAAATGCCTGTAAAACAAGTGACGCATGCATGGTTCCCTGTGAGTGCACAGTGAACGAGGCATAAAAATGACTAAGTTCAGCATTTGCCCCACCCCCGTTAGCCTCAAAAGTCCCCAGTGGACGGCAAATCCTGGTAAAAATGAACAAACTGTGTAGTTTCAGACCTTAACATATGTAAATTTAAGTTCTGCGCCAGAAAAAAATGACTAAATCCATCATTTGCCCCCCACCCTTTTTAGCACCAAAAGTTGCCAAGGCCTTAACATATTTAAATTTGAGTTCAACACCATGCAAAACTGCTAAATAAACATACACAGAAAATTTTGGACATATAATAAAATAGTCCCAGAAATGGAGTGTTTTTATTAGCCCTAAAAGAGCCCCTGGGGTATACCCTAGAGTTATCGCGAAGTATAGGCAAATATAATTGTATAGAAATCAGTTAGTTACAACTTTTCAGCAAATTTTATAAAAATCCAAGGCATCAATTTTCTTTAATAAGCACAAAAGTATCAATTTTAGCCATTTTAACCCGAAAATCCCCTCTAGGGAGGCAACCAGAGTTTTCCTGGAAAATCCATTATGTTACTCATATCATGTTTAATGTTTTTGCTACATTTCAAAATATATTATAGGCGTAATTATTTGGAAAAGTGCGAACAGGCGACCGGACGAACGGACGAACGGACAAGGGTGAATTTACAGGTCCACTCTCTTTTTGTTGGGGGAGGGGGCAAAGAATGTCTGTAAACATATTTAAGTCACCTCGTGAAACTTGGAAATCTGAACGTAATTTCAAACAGAACACTTCCGATTGTTCTCAATTGATCAGCTATGAAAATGAACATCTGTAGATGAAATCTTTCTTTCGAAATCCGGAGTTCACCAAGTTACAACTGACGTAACTTTGAAGATAAATCGGTTGTAATGTTGTAATGTGCTAATAAAAAAATATAAGAAAAAATGTGAATAATCTCTGCGAGCTAATTATCAATATTTGTTTTTAATTACGAAAATGTATAAATATCAATCTGAATTTGCTATCCAAAAAAAACATCTTAACGGGTTTTATAAAAATGAACTACATTTACTTTCAGGATTTGGATATTTCAAAACCTTAAAGAACAAAGGAAATAAATCTAAACACCTATATTAAGTAAAAGGAAATTAATTTAATTTTGAAAAATAATTTTATAATGTTTTAAATGTAATTTGAACTATTTACATACAAACTAGAAAATTAAGGACCACATCATGGTCACTGACCGCAAATATGAACTTGATAAATTAAATAAGAAGTGAAAATATTCTAGTATCAGATGGCGCTTACAAATAAATCAATATGATGAATTCACTGTGAAGCCGTTCAAGGCTTTGACACTAACACGATATAGCATTGCTGAAAAGATGAACAGAAACAACATCTGTTGATACGAACATTTAATTTGGGTGTTTTATGAAGGGACCGACATTTCAGATCGACTGATTGATGCAGACGATATATCTAACTAACTCATAACAGACTTATGGCATTATATTCTAAACTAGCAAGGAGCGCACGGTGTTGTCCCGTTTTGAAATACGCTTAAATATGATATTTTATTACTTGCAGATTTCTTATTTATTATTATAGAGTCAATACTCTATTAATCATTTGATATTATATTGTACCCAATATATAATCGTGATTTTACAGGGAAAAAATATGATTTGGTTGCCATCAGCTAAAATCGTAATCACCCGAAAACTTTACAAGCAAGCCCGAACGGTCGACAGAGTTTTATAATTATTAAGATTTAAACGTGCCAGAATCATGAAAAAAACTACAATGCTTTTCTTACAAAAATACTATTTATATTTAAATCTATCAATTGAAAAAAAATCATCCTCGTGTTTTGCAGATCGAAGAAAATTCTATTTTAAATTGTATTTAACTCCAACCTTCATCAATCATTATTGGGTCTAAAAATCTAAACATCTTTGTGTTGAACTTAGGAATTTGGAACAAGATGAGAACAGCGGTCCGATTAATGCAAATAATAACCGTTCAGAAACATAAGCATGTGATACGTATAAAAATTCCCTTTCAGGCTTAAGTCAAATTACCACAACTTGTTTTATAAAGCGTGACAAACTGAAAATATATTTTCCAACTTGTAAGACACCGAGCGCCGAAAATGATAACAAAAGTTATTATTTATAGACAAACTTATACATAACGAACAGAACACAATACTATTTTTATTCAAACAGTACTCATAGTATTAATAAGCATTTTAATCTAAGCTTGCATGACTTGTCACATTTAAGTTTCAAACACGTGTGCACCCATCGTTGTTATAGAAAAATAACCAAACACGGATGGTTAAAGAATAAAGAGGAATAAAGAAAATAAAATTATCTAATTATATGTAGCTGTAGCGGAAGACCAATTTGTAGCATCAATCCGGCCAAAAAGAGAGTTGAATTGTAAAAAATTCTCTGTAAAAATGATAGTATTTATCCAGTCAGGTCCACGACAAAAATATGTGAGTAAAGATTTAGTAGGATTTAAGCAGCGATTCTCGCACCTATAATCGTTCGTTCTTATCACACCTCGATATAAATATAATATCCCACTCTTTGTTATCATACAGGTATTAGACAAGAAATATATATCACAAAAATCAACCGACAAAAAATGCTATTTAAACTTAAGCCTGACCGATGACGAGCATTTTTTTTTTTTAAATATGAATGTGACGGATCGGCTGATGCTATTTCACACTTAGGTATGACAGACTTATGCAATTTCTATTTCAAACTAAAGCTTGTCAGATAATGATAATTTACAGTTGAACTTGACAGATCGATGTAAATGCTATTTCAAACTTTTGCATGGCAGACTGCCAAAAATTAAATATCAGACTTATCTTGCGTTGGTCTTTTTAGATCTTCGTTCTGAATGCGCCGAGGCATTTCCCAAAGAGATCTTGTCCGCCAGTTTTTCTGAGTCAGACGTCCGAACGACTGGCGGACAGAATCTCTTAATGAAATGCCTTGGCGCATCGAGAAGGAAGATATGTTAATAGCAATGCAAGATTGGAATTGTGTTTCCCACTTTGTATATTGGTTTTAATTTTAGTTGAAATCTGCTTGCTATCAAATGACTTGAGGATACGACAAAAACTGCATTGATAACGATTGTTTAGGACATAGAAAATGTATAAATTACGCCGAGTTGACATGGCAGTAAACATGGCACGGGAAAATGCTAAAAATCATTATCATCGAAACTAAATAAAACAAGAAAGTCACAGATTATTCAGAAGAGAACCGCAAGCAATTGCATATCATGTTATGGAATGCTTGTTGCGCACAAGGTTATTTATTTCTTACGTCACGTCATTTATCTCTTTGACGATATATCAACCTATTTTCTGCCTTTTTTAAAATCTGAGTTTAAATTAAAAAATGAACTAAAACGTTGACTTTAGCGAATATAATTTATGTAAACATATTTCTGCTTCCCTTTTATAAATGAATTATACGTACATAGACACAATCATCGGTAGCCATTATTTATTCGAAAAGTGATATTATTAGGTAGAAATACAAAAAGGGAGGGTGGACCTGTAAATTAATTTTTGTCCGTTCGTCTGTTCATTCCTTCTTCTGCCTGCATTTTTTTAAAAATAATTACTCCTTGGAACATTTTCAAATTTTGCACAAACATTAAACATGATATGAGTAAAAAAGTAACAGAACAGATTTTCCGGGAAAACTCCGGTTGTCCTCCTAGGGGTGCCTTTCGGGTTAAAATGTGTAAAACTTACACTTTTCTGCTTATTAAAAAAATTGATACCTGAATTTTTTATAAAATGACTGAAATATTTTAACTAACTGATTTATATATATATAACTTTGTATAACTTTGTCTATACTTCGCGATAACTTGTGTTTATACCAGGGGCTAATTTAGGGCACATGAAAACACTCCATTTGGCGGACTATTTTACCATATTTGCAAAAAAAAACTCTGTGTATTGTCGGGATTATTTCATCAACAAAGAAGAGGGGTGTGTAAGAAAAGGCAGCAAGTGCTTGAAACGAAATGGTGACGTTGGTTACAAGCAGTGTTTTCTTTCCTTGTAAAGGTAACAATTAACAAGTAACGTTTGCCGAAAAACAGTAACGAGGTAATTAGTCTAAGAGACGCCAACCGACTAGCAAGCTAGGTAACTAGGTTCTTAACTCATCACTAACCCGTAGTGAGACAACTTCTTTTATACATACTAACTCTCAGTGGCGAGAATTCCAACGTGATTTCCAACGAGATTAGAATGTCTATTTAACTTAGTAGGAAATAGACACACAGTTTCTCAGTAACGGCAAACAGCAGTTCAGTGTCTTTTCTTCCCTCCGACCCACTCTCGGTAAGTCAAATCAATTTCAATTCTTACAGTATGTCTATTTAGCAGTGTTGCATGGTGCTTAACTTAAATTTTAATATGTTAAGGCCGTGAGGATTTTTGGTGCTAAATTGGGGGCTGGGGTAATTACTTAGTCATACCTTATTTTGTATCGTGCAGAACTCAAATTTACATATGTTAAGGCTTAAAACTGCAAAGTGTGTTCATTTCCACCAGGATTTGACGTTCCCTGGAGAATTTTGGGGCTAAATTGCGGAGGGGGGTAAATGCTGAACTGTGCACTCACGGGGGACCATGCACGTTATATAAACATTTATTATGTAGGTGTATAACTATAGTTGCATTTACCGATTCCAATTACGCGTCATCAGAAACAAATTAAATGTCTAGATATTGTTATACATATTTATATATTATATCATATTATATATAAGCAGGAAGCTAAGGATACGCGTTTTCTATTAAACATATTTTACGTTAGGTTCTTTGATTCGCTCTTATATTTTTGAATTCTCTTTTATAATTGTAGACCATTAAAAAGTCGGCTTATGCAAGTGCTTAGTCTATCTCTATATAACAATTTTAGTCGAGGATTTTTTTTTCATCCTTATATAGTTGAATTCCCTTTTTGTAATTATAAACTTTTAAGAAGTCGGATTATGTAGATGCTAAGTCTGCGATAGATCAAATTTATTTATTTTTAGGAAATTTATACTGCATAATGTATTTTTATTTTTACTTTTTTCAATCATTAGTCTCTCTCTCTCTCTCTCTCTCTCTCTCTATATATATATATATATATATATATATATATATATGTACATATGTATATGTGTGTGTGTAGTTAGTAAACATTCCAAATTAGAAAACGTATTTATTTCACACTGATAGTATTTTATTCATATGTTAATGTAGTATGTCTTACACGTGTGCCGTTGAATAGTGGAAGGTCACCTAACAACTTGCCAGAATTAGATATAATATTTTAGAGAAGAAAAATACATGAAAAGTTTTTTACTTGTAATGAACGGAATATGGTGAAAGAAAACTGTTGGAAAAAGGAAACTAAAATGTTTTTAAAGTTCGAAAGGAAAAACGCATACATTATATAAAGTATTTAGGCAGCTTTCTGCATTTATATATATATATATATATATATATATATATATATATATACTTTTGCTTATAGAGTTTTAAGTAACTGATTGATTAGTATATGTACACTCATATATACATATATGTGTGTATGTGTGTGTGTTTATTTATGGAGAATTTTAATATTTTATGTCGTTAATAAAAAATAAATCTTATAATTATATATATATATATATATATATATATATATATATATATATATGAGTGTGGGAAGGGGAGTGAGTATACATATCATAATTAATTGGAATACTGTCATGATGTGTTCTAGATCTCCATTATTCTTAAACAAGCGAGCTTTCTTTTTTTGGACAATAAGCAGGGCACCTAACCATTATGCTTTAAACATTGACTTACATAAGAACTTTCATTAGCAGATATTGATTTTTTTAAGAAATGCATTATTTATAATGCCCATCAGCAGTCACTTAGAGAAATGTACTTGACATAGGATCTGTAGGCATATACATACATACACGCACGCACCTCCCCCACACCCATATATCCAGACATTTTGGCACGCTATATATATATATATATATATATATATATTTGGTAACAAAAAATCAGGGGAAAAAAGAGTGCCCGATACGTTATTAGAGCTAAATATGTTTTTATTATTTTAACCCTGGGTGCATTTACTTAAATCATTACAATTTGTTTCTATAGACGGATTAAACAAATTATGCAGTCTATATTGTCAGACGATTTAAGCCAAAAATAATTGAAGCGTGCTTGTTTGCGCGTGAGTGTACAGTGAACGAAGCATAAAAAAATGACTAAGTTCTGCATTGTTTGTCTTCCATTTACCCCAGACGACGTAAAATCCTGGTGAAAATGAGCAAACGGTATAGATTTAGGTCTTAACATATGTTAAGGCCTAAATCTATACCGTTTCCTCAATTTGAGTTCTGTACCATGAAAAAAAATAAGAAACGATTAAGCCCATTATTTGCCCCCTCCATTTTGCTCCAAATGTCGCCAAAGCCTAAACATATTTACATTTGAGTTCAACACCATGAAAAATCGCTAAATAACAGAGAAAATTTTGGGCAAATATGGTAAAATAGTCCTAAAAACAGGGTCTTTTTATTCGGCCTTAAAGAGCTCCTGGAGTACACCCAAGAATTGCAGACAAACAAACTTATATAGAAATCAGTTAATTAAAATTTTTCAGAAAATTTAATAAAAATCAAAGGTATCAATATTTTTTTAATACGAATAAAATTGTCAATTTTAGGCATTTTTACACGAAAGGCACATCTAGAGGACAGACTTTTTTCCGAAAAATCTGTTATTTTTTCTCATATCATGTTTAATGTTTGTGCAAAATTTGAAAAAATTCTAAGTCGTAGTTATTAAGACAAGTCGAGACAAACGAACGGACAAAGGTTAATTTAAAGGTCCACCTTTCTTTTTGTCGGGAGACCAATAAATAAATTAGAAGGAAAGTTTTTTTTTATTTGATATGGGTATTAAAGACGAAAAATTTGAGTAATGGATTGAGAGGGGGGAAAGAGAGAAAGGAAAAGGGGGAAAGGTGATGGGGCCATAAAAATAAATTAAATTAAATTAAAATAAAATTAGGATTAAAAAAGACAAAAGGAAATAAAGGAGAGTGGAGATATCAAGGATAATTGTTTGTTAAAGGGGAGAAAACTAAAAAAGAAAGAGAAAATATTACAAAGTAAGAAGAGGAGGCATACAAAGATAAATAACGGAAACGTATATTCCGGCGTGTTATGAAGAGGTTCTGAAAAGGAAAACAGGTGCGGTTTGCGCAAGTCACCAAAAGTCAGAAATGGATCAAACTGTCTGCAAATCTCAGCGGCGGTGATGGTGATAGGGGGCAGATAAAGTCAAGATACGTCCTATTAATATGGGTAAGCATATTCCCCCAATAAATGTAATAAAATATATTTTTATATATATAAAATAAAAGGGAAAACAATTATAAAGTAATAGATTTGTAATTATTAAAACTTATAAAATGAAAGGGAAACAGTTATAAATTTATTGGGTGGTAATAGTAGTTGAGTCAAGTTTAGGGGAAACGGCTATAAGAAGATGTAGTTTTTTTTATTTAGTTTCGGAACATTTACAGTTTGAACTAACATCAGTTGGGTGATTTTATTTAAGAAAACCTGCGTAAGTTAAATATATATAATTATAATTATGGATTAAATTTTACAGTTAAGGCAATCTGTCCAAGGGAAATAGTGTTTAGCGAATGAACTTCAGTGTAGTTGGAAGATGGGAATTATAATGCCTGCAAACAATTGACGATTCATTTCTAACATTTGATAATTTATCCCAACCTTTAAAATTAGTAATACCAATTTGTTGTGCAGTCAAAAAGGAAGGGGACCATAGGGATTTACAAGTTTTGTATTTTTTTTTTAGTATTTCATATTTTATGGTGAATAGATTATTTGGAACCAAACCTAAGTAGAGGGTAGATAATGAAGTTTTGTTCGGGTAATTGGGGTTATTAAACGAGAATTTGTGGACTCAAAAACGATCTTTAAAGGAGGTTTCAGTATTTTTATCATTTAGTGTTCTATTGGTGCTTTGTAAACAACTTCAGATTGTAAATATTGTTGGTCTTGTGGGCATTCTGAATTATTCGTGCAGTTGTAGTTTTTGGTATAACTAATATTTTTGTAATTATTGTTGTTGTTGTTGTTATTGTTGTTGTTAAGTATTCTACCATGGGTTTCTTAATTATTGTTTCTAGATTGTCGCTGCAAATGTAACTGAGTTTTATCGTGTTTTTATTAAATATATTATGTAATATGTTGTTTGGGGGGGTATGTGTAAACTAATTTAAAGATTGTTTCCCAGCTTATCTTTGATTATAATATTAAAGGGAGAGTTAAACCAAATAATTTTCCTATATCTGTGTGTATTATTATTATTATTATTATTATTATTATTATTATTATTATTATTATTATTATTATTATTAGGGTGTTTGTTCAATGTAGTTGATGGTGGTATTAGCATTTTTTTTAAGTTGCTTCATAGAAGGGTTTGTGCTTAATAAGAAATTCTTGTTTCTCAAAATCTGACGTAGTAATCAGAGACCTCAATATGCTACCTCTTGTTATCTGCTAACCAAAATTGTTTACTTTAATTAAATATTCTCATGGCAACATGGTGAGCACCGTGCAGGTCGATGGTGACATCTCAAATGACTTTGTTGTAAAAGGTGACGTAAAACAAGTGTTAACTCTTTCCGGTATCTTCTACCTTTTTGTATTGAAACACTAAAGTTTGTTGGTCAAATAAGGAATTTCATGTATAAGGACAGTCGTGTGCCTATAGAGACAATAATTTTATGGCTTGATGTCAATATAGGGAACTGTACACACAATTTGAATAGGAATTGATAATTAGGTAGATTTGTGCGGATGCACCAGTCCACAACTCGGTTCTTGTCACAGACTATTTGACCAATATGGGCATTAAGACAGTTCCTCACCCTCCCTTTAGCCCATACTTTGCTCCCTGTGTCATTTGGTTACACCTCAAGCTCTTAGAAAAACCTTAGGGGCTGCCGGTATGAGACAATTGAGAAAATGAAAGAAGCTGCACGAGGGTCATTAACAAAATAACACTAAAGGACTTCCAGGGTTGTTTGAACGATAAACAAGTGCATTGCAACCGAAGGATATGTCTTCAACGGGGACGATTTTCATGTGTGTATTATCAATAAAAGTGCTCATACGAAAAAATTCTGGAATTAGAATTTTATATATATGTATATTCGTGCATATATATATATATATATTATTATTATTATTATTATTATTATTATTATTATTATTATTATTATTATTATGAAAATGACAGTGTGAGTTAGGACTTTTCCATAACTATAAGATCAACGACTTTTTATCTACAGACTTAGAATTCGGTATATAGGGTATTCAGATATGTGGAGAATATTATATTTGGTTTTCATCTGGAAACAAAAGCTGCTAAGGGTTTAAAATTATAAAAAAATATTGCAACGTTGGGTGTCATCGGATTTCTATCTGTGTGTCAATGGTTTCACGAATGCGCATGCGTGAACTGTTCACGTGAAAATTCCTTATGTTAAGAATAATTAATTTTGGAAACAATTTTCGGAAACAGTGTCAAGCTAAAGCATGTTTGCTTTTTGTTTTACGATAAATAAACACTGTCAGATTATTTTATGCCAAATCCACTTATTTATGAATAAAAGGTTTTACGCTTCAATTTCTTCAAATATTTAATCACGCTGTTTTTTAGGTTGGTTAATCCTTTCAACCGTTGTGGGTTTATATTGCCCCCCCCCATTAAATATTTATTCATTATGTTTAGGTTGGCTGGTTTTAGAGACATTTTTTTTGTTTTGTTTTTATTTAGTTGCAGAATATGAGTTCGTATTTAAAAGAAATTAAAAAGAAAGCAAAGAATAACATCAATGTTTGGTGTATTTAAGTTGAAAAGCCATTACCTCCAGGCAGCCTGCTCGGATACTACCAGATCGTTAAATAAATAAGCTGGGTATGATAAAAAATATTTACTAATTAGTATACGTGTACATATTGTATTTAGAAATCAAACGTTTTAAAATATAGTAAAAATTCAAATTTAGTGAACCCTACTGCAAGCGGCTTTTCAACTATCTGTGTTTAGTACTAAAATTTGAAAAACAAATAAAAGAGCGTGAAAGATTGTTTTTCTAAAATCATTTTATTGTACCTATTTACTATGCCTCCCCACGGGACAGAGTTAGACACCAGGGTCGTTTTTTAACGTGGAGAAAAGGTACAAAAATAAAAATTGTCTCAGTCGTGAAGGATTTCTCCTCCACCGAAAGAGAACAAGAAATAGAAGTGCAGCATCTGAAGAACAGATACTACACTTTGATCTTGACCAAAAAGGCCAAAATCAAGATAAATAATCCTGTAAGCTTTGACATAATCAATCCTATAGAACGTGTCTCATAATGACAACAAATGCTACGTTCATGTCGATTCTTTATCAAATATGCCAGTTGATTTCCAACCTGGCCCATTAGTGCTGAACAAAATGATAGAGTCACACGACTGGAGTGTTGTGGTTGTCTATTGAGTAATTTGTACACATTGTTCTCAGTGCTCAGCAGCTAACAGCACTGCAATGTGATCCAGTACCATGAACATAAAAAGGAACCACTTCGCAGTTTCAATCTTTCTACTTCATCTCGTAAGATGCGACCCCCTCCAACCGGATCTCGTATTGGTTGTAAACTATTTTCTTTTTCACCACTCATCGCTTCATTCTTCCAAATCCAGCCCGATGCTTTCTCTGCTTTTTCCTTCACGTCTGTCACAAAGTTTTTTTTTTTTTTTATTTGTGGTTGTAAAATAAAAACGATGTCGCGGTATGTTGATAAAAAATATTCTCGACTCCCACAGTTTAATAATAATATTTCATATCACATCCCCTTTTACGGCACTCAATTATAAGATCACAATATCGCTCATATTTTCTGTATTCTGAAGTTGCAAAATTATCCTTCAAAGGTACAGTCAGCCCAACATGACTCCAACGCTTTTCCTCATTTAACACATCTTGGTTTTTTCTGTATAAAGACCAGCAGTAATACAAATGTATTCGTGAGGTCTACTACCAAATTCCATTTTCCTTGTCATCTTCATTGAGTTACTTTTCAACATGCATGTTGTTTCAGCTCTATGAAAATGCATCTTCTATATTTTTCGTGGTTTTACTTCGTTAAACCTCTCTACTTTCTGATGCAATATCTTTTTTTATTATTACTTTTGCTAGGTTTTAATTTGTGATGTTGCTGTGAAAGGTTTGTTAGTGCAAAAATAATCAAAGGTTTAGCACGGACGTATGTAAAACTCTGTAGCAGAAATCAACGATATAACCTGAAAAACCTCATTAGGGTCTGTGTAAAACAAAATGTGGAAATAAAGAAAAAATAGGGAGAGCATGAAAAAAAGAGAAGAATATATCTTTTCCCTCGCATGTAAGTCAGTCTGATTACCGATTTGTGGCAAAACAGATGCATCGAGATGGGCGCAAGAAAGCGTCGAAGAAAGAAACGTTAAAAGCTTGGGTCAGCAATGCGAGCGGCCTCCCAGTTCACTCGTAGAAGAAATAAAGTTATCCGTGCCAATTTTTTTCGTCTAAGATGTTCTTTACAGCTCATCGACCAGTGATGGGATGAATCCGAGCTCAGAGAAGATCAAGATAAGAGAAAAAGGTAGGACGAACTTTATTGCGTATTTATATATATATATATATATATATATATATATATATATATATATATATATGCACACACACTAGATGTATCACGATTGATGGCAGCAACTCATCCTCGAGTATTGTTATTACTTAATATATCTCTGGCTAAAATGACGCAAACATGAGCGCAACTAGCAGCACGTGCCAGACAGTCACTTCTATGGACTTTCTATAGCCCTGCACATTCACTGATGACCAGGTCCAAGCTGTGGTGCCACGAACACCTACCAAGCCAGACACTGGAAGTTCCAAAGTCCTTATTACTATTGACGCCCATATCTGCATCACTCCTCATTTAATGTCTGTTTGCCATTTTAGGCTAAAGCCAACCTTTTTGTCATCGAGATACACACTGATTATAAAATGTGTATTCCATTGCATATCAAGTAATGCATGTGTTTGAAGCTTTTTATAGTGAGTAAAGACTTTGCACTAAGAAAATTCCACTCTCTAAACAACTGTTATATTGAACCAAAAAGAAGAGCAAGTCAACATCATTGGAAACAGCAGTTGCCGCAGATTTTTCCTTCTCCTAGAGAGGTTGCCTTCACCACTGCTTACGGGAGCCCTGTCCACCCACCATGCCATTTGATCCATGACTGGGACTTAGGTTGCTGGGCACCGGAGTATACTCCACACGCCAATGGGTCATGTATACCGCAGCTAGCAAGGCCTAAGCTCCTCTGGAGGTTTCTGTCAGAGTTGCCTCACCCTTAGTCTTTGGTTAAAAGAACGTTGGCCCACAAGGCAGTGGAGGTCCAATTATACGGCGCAGGACACGATGTGCACGTGGTGTTGATTTGTCTGGCAGAAGCACAGTATGACGCTAAGACATCTGTGTGCTTTTAACACACCTCCACACCAGACCTTGACCACGATTACATACATAGAGACAAACAATAAGGGACACGTTATTAGATATACACGCAACAGACGAAATCTTCCTCTACATTACATTTTTCAAACTTGGTTATGCTCAGTGTGTATCGATTTTATCGTATGTAAGTACTTCTTACTTAAACATATTTAAAATCCCTGCAAATTTAGTTTGAGTTTTTGCCGTACAAAATGTTAGATAATTACATTGTTAAAAGTTAAGTTATCTGTATGTTTATCTATCTCTTTATCTAGTTATATTCTTTAAATAGTTTATATTGGGAGTTATTAATTGTTTATAGAATAAAGTGTATCAGTGGGTTTTAACTGATGATGTTTACATAAATTAGCTAGGTTAAATAAACAAAATGACTTTGGGAAGGCATACGTGGAAAGGTCGCACATTGATATGAGTGTTCTTTTTGAATGATGACGTAACAGAATTGAGGTCAAGAGGGAGGGAAGGTTAGAGAGAGGAGTAGAATTAAAGTTTGGTCACGGAAGGGAACAGACGTGCTTCAAGCCAGGAAGCGCGGTTATAAAGAACAAACATGTAGACGAAATGCAAACTTCTAGTGAAATTCATTTTAGACAGCTGAAATGAATTTATATTTTAAAAATATAAAGTGTTGTTCTGTGGTTTCACAAAAGAATGAAGAACAGAGGTCTCAATTGGTCAGTGTTGGTCATTTCATGTTTCATCACGGAGCTCAGCAGTACAGATAGAAGAACTCTTGAAGAAAGTATAGGTATGAAGCATATATTATTTTTCTTATAAAAAAATGACACCTTTATGTAAATATAAACAGTAATATATACCCGTGTGATAACTCTTTGATACAACACGACTCAATTTATATCTGGATATCATATCTCCTGGCTAAACCACAATACATGCAATTTACACGTTTATCTGGTGCCGTTCGGAGAATAATATATATCAACCTCCTATCCTTGACTATATAACAAAACGATAAATCGAGAGCGTTAACGTATAGGAAACGTTAAAGCCAATTACCAGTAATTAACTGTTTAACACACATTATGTTCATTATTTCAGAGGTTGATTACTTTTGGGATGACAATGAATAAAATCCGAACTAATAAAGAACACCCGCCTACAGTTAGTGAAAAATATATTTACCAAAATTGTTATCGGCCCTGTCGGTGAGACATTAGAATACGCCGACTGCTCCCCTGCAGATGGTAAAAGTCCCTCAACGGGGGTCCTGGATATGACCTTAAACTATATCCAGTGGTGAGGCTCCACCTTGTGGGCTTTTAGGGAGTGTGGAGCCACCCTTTAATTACCATTGCTCCCAGGTCCACTCTGACCCGGAGTGGTAGTACCTGCTATGGTCCCAACTATGGGTTAAATAAAAACCGACGTGAAAACAACAAATATATTCTATTAAAATTTTTTTCTTCAAAATCTTTAGATTCGGCATTAAATAACCCGAAAAGGGTTGATATGCCGTAAAACAAAAACAACCAACCAACCAAAATTGTTATCACTTGTGATGATAAAATACACTAGTTGTTTATTTAAGAGAGGCGAGCAAAATAATATCTCGTATTTATATATGATTACGTGTATATATTGCACTTCCAAATAACATTTTTGAAAACGGTGTCAACATTCAAATATAGCAGATCCTATTAGGTTCGGTGGTTCAACTAGTTTGACTTCACTATTAAAGTTGGAAAACAAATAAAAGAGCGCGAAAGAGAAAGCGCGATTTCAATGTTGTTTTATCGAAAATCACTTTATTGAAAACTCGATAAATGGACGCGCAGAAATAAAGATAATAAAAAATGGCGTTAAATGTATATATTGATAAATTAAAAAGAATCAGACTGAGATAAATTTTAGAGTGGAATTATGCATTCGATAATATACATTTTTTCGTAGATACAGAATTATTGAAACTTTCAGAATGAAAACAAAAACATATGCCTCACGTCTATTAATGGTATATACATATACACAGTTTTGCAGTGAACGTACTTAGAATACCTACACATACGTGTTTAGTCTGTCTTTTTATATGAAAACATTAAAAGCCGTGAAAGATTGTTTGTTTTGTATTGAGAAACAGAAGAATAAGTATAGAATTTAAAAGGATTTAAAAACTATACGATTTTACCCTCAATGCCGCCAAATGAAAGACTCACGAGCTGGCCTTGGGCCATAGGTCGCTAGTCAAGTCTGCAATACAGCGACACTTCATTGTTTCACATAGAAAGCATTGTGGCTTTTGGCAATGAGAAACAACAAAGAATTGTTGGATGTCTGAAGAAATACACAATGAAATAACGAATTAAAATGTCGATACAATGAAAAACAGGAAACAAAGTTCTTAAATGGTTTACAAGAAAGAAATATTTAGAAGATCGATCCAATCAATCTGTGCGCGTAACGCGATGAATGCTTGTTCCTTTTTCCTTGCCTTCCCCACGAGGGCAGAGTTATACACAAGATCGGTTTTCATTTTGAGGAAAATCCAACATCCCCAAAAGTAGTATGGTTAGTTAAAACAGATACTTCAATTTGTTTCTAACCAAAAAGAAAAGGGAATTTTACTTGTTGAGGATATAACACTATCAGGCGGTCACTTGTGTATGACTGGCCCACGTATAACACTAAATGTCTTACAAACGGCCCTATGATGATGTGATGATGGGCCAGTTATTGGTCTGAGTATCAAGAGGAAAAGCATACCTGAGATGTCGGGTGAGGCTGTGTGTCTGCTTCATTCTCTCAAGATTTTTTCACTCTGGTGGCATTCGAGTTGGAACCTTCCTTGTCCTCAGGGCCGCTTCATTTTTTAATGCATACATGCATTTATGGCAAACACAAAAACACACAACAGATGTCGCAATTTATATAAGAAATATAATTAAGTATTTCTTTTATAAAATGTATACAATATATATATTACAATATTAACATACAATTTACAGATCTCACAATTGATTTTCACCATCACTTCTGTAAAACTAACTAAATAACCTAACTAGTGATGAGGAGGGGGATGCTCCCCTCCGTTCATTTACAGAGGTACGGAAAGTACGTGCTCACCTCAATGCGGTCCGGACAGAAAGTGGTCGATAAAAGGAAGGGAATCACGGGATTTAATTTTTTTATGTATCCCTCCGCTTACGGCCAAATTACCACCTGGCCATGCTGAAGGGTGTGTTAACAACTACCACTACTGGCGCACTAAAACATAGTGCCACAATAATATGGATGACAGATTATGAGCCCAGAAGAAAACGCACAGGCACAGACTGCCTTCTAAATATGCACGTTATGACTACAAAAGTATAAAGGTTTTAAAATACATCAAACAAATTCTGCAAATGTGCGCACTAATATATTTGAGAAAAGAAAGTGTGCTATAAAGGCTGAACTTGGAAGTACTACTTCGGACGACTGTAGCATCTCTTGAGTATAAATATGTGCAAGCTTGTACTTGAATCTTCTTTTTTCTCGCCGCCACTGGCAAAAGTGTGATAAAGAAAAAAAACATTATTTTGTCCGTCGGGGTATGCTGTGTTTAATCTCTAGATAATTCTGGTTATTTCCTCGTTTTTATAGAAATTCCTAAGTTCTAATCGACCTATTACATTTGTATGTTATCGTTAGTTGAAGACTATAAGTAATTAACACGTTCCTGTGAAAACCTTACTTGCTTTTGAAAATGAAGAGGCAAAGCATCCTGATAAAGCGTAAGAGAGTGTTAGTACATTTACGAGGGTATACAATGCTAAAATATCAGGCCAAATCCCTTAAATTACACACTATTACAGTCGAAACAGTTGAAAGTGACTCCAGTATATTGCTAGCTAAAGAGTAATGTTGTATAAAAATAATTTCTTTAGCAACATTCTCCGCAGGTACAGTGGCTGTAACGAAAAATGACGAGCTATCCTGGTTTGAGTGAAGCTTTTATAACGATGCAACGCTTTCTTCTACTGGTATAAATTCCGATAATAACCATACGTTGTCCTAGATGTTAGAAGAACATCCTCAGACTCAACAGCTTTACCCCAGACCTCTTCCATAAAATAGAGATTACGATTAAGGCAGTATACATAGTATTAAAAGAAAATAACTAATAAAATTTACTAATTTACCCACTAATAGAGTTAGGGAAAATGTTTGGAGTGGTCCCTTGTCTTTGGACGATGAGAACGTCTTTTGAGTAGATATGTGCATACAATAAGAAAAACTTGTACATGAATCTTGAAGTGTCTTTTTATTGTTGCCTGCTCAGTGAAAAAAGCATGATGTAGGGAGGTCTAACGTTACATAGACGTTTATACTTGCCACCCACATGTTGTATGCGTCGTAATGAAAACCAAGGCAAAGAATAACTGGAACTCACTTTTTCTTTTAACAACGGCATTTATTTTATCATTCTCCCGCCACACGTGACTTCTCTCTACGGTTGTGACGTCACTCACGTCTCGAACGTGATCTTCTTCTCTAACGTACTCTTTCTTTTTTATATCATTACAGTGACGACATTTCGAATTTTGTATGGATTTTGATACTCGCGTTCGCCCGCAGATGGCTGGTAGGAGCATACGTTTTTGTGTCTTTCAAAGTGTGGCACGTTTATGTCTGGAGAACTCTAATTATATCCTCTTTTTATAGCGGTTTTTAAGATCGTATCGGCTTGTTAAATTTTAGGTTTAAAATGATTTTCATTAGTTGAAAAATTATTAAGTTAACACGTACCCGTGAAAATTTGTTTTGGAAAATTAAGAGAATAACACAAAAAGGTAAATAAAAAAAAGGAATGGCTGTTCGTTGGAATCGACTTTCCCTTAAAGTAGCGAGTTAAAAATTTTGCTTCGGTAACGATGTAGGCAAATTCTTGATAAGTGGTTTACGGAAAGTATCCGTTCATTTCGTTCGCTTTCTATCATTCAGACACATATGCAGCTAATATATCCTTAGATAGTTATTTATAAGGGTAAATGGAGGAATTCTCACTCTTACACTCATACCGACTACGACTAATAACTGCCAATAATATCTGATATCTTATTAGGTGCATAAAAATATATCCTAATTCCGCATTTATATATGTTGCAATTACCAGTTAGACCAGATTGCGCACTATATGACCATTTACATGGCAGTTTTCTGGGTCTAACTACTTCATTGTTAACATTAAAATTGAAAACGAGTATAGTCTTCTGTCATACTATCGCTAGAACAGGACCAATCGACTCCTTCGATCCGTCATTGTTCGTCAACAGAGCCTTCCTTTTCTCAATTCATCTGCTTCAGATCGGCTGAGAAACTCCATCAACCCTATATATAAAAACTCTCCAAAATATCATATGAACGTTAATGTATGTCACACCTTGCGCAAGGGTAACATGGAACTGTTTAAGACAGGGACGTAGAGCTCTCTAATGTAGTATACACACTCGCATACCTAAATACATATAACGTGTTGTGTTTCTAAATTTTTTTTTTGTTTTTATTCAATTTTCACCCCAAACAAAACACAGTGCCACTTTGAAACAAGGGGCTACTATTAGGGACTTAATTAGCGGGGTCATTATGAAGGGAGATGAGTAGAAAGATGTTTGTTAACATTACACTTGAACTTCTGCATATAATTGCAGTTGGGAAAGCAGAATCCCGGAAGGGAGTTCCAAAGACCCGCAGTTCTGGGGAAGAAACTATTGGAGTAAAAAGCTTTCTTGCACCTAGGGATCTCTACTGTAAAGGGATGAGACTTAGTAGCTTGTCGGGTTTGTCGGGAGTAGTTACGTCGGGGAGGTACAAGTGTTTGCAGTTCGTCAGAGCATTCACCATTAAAGTATTTGTAGAACAGGCAGAGGGATGCAACATCTCGTCGATGGGATAGAGGTTGAAGCCTAGATGACAGTTCAGGACCTATCAGGTTGGCGACTCTCTTTTGAACCCTGTCCAGGAGCAAGAAACAAGCAGCAGATGCACCAGCCCAGATGTGACAACAGTACTCCATACATGAGCGAATGGTTGCCTTATAGAGCCTATATTTGATATTGGAGAGGTTCAAGAAAACTTCGGCGATCCAACGAGAAGCGTTGTGTTGCATATTTTTCGGCATTCTGTGACATTAAAAGCGTTTTAGAAAAAGCTTTAATAATAACAGTTACTCCGCACAATAAGTTGTCACATGGATTACGAACAGTTTTCATACTAATATTTAAAATGTAATTATTGCGTCTGATTCTCTATAGATATATACTGATTTAACTTCCGCAGGTCGAATGAAAATACTTTATTCTAAGCAACTTTCGTCAAACTTCTTCCACTAAATCTAAAGACGATCTTTCTCAACAGTTGTGTCAGTTATTTTCATGAAATCAGTAATACAATGATTTTTAATCCAGTCTAAAATGCGAAGACCCTTAATCTTATTTCCATAGAACTTCAGCATTGAACTTCGTTATGGGAATAATTTGCTTTGCTTTCCACCCAGCGAGTAACTGATCGTAATGCTTTGAATACGTTCTATTCTCAATATCGAAAACAAATATTTTTTTACACAGTGATCACCACTTATCAAGGCCCGGAAGCCACTCAGGGATAAGGGTTATTGCAAGTACATTACGTTAGTGTGGACATTTGATGTAGTGTTTACTTAAGGGGGCGGTTCATTAGGAATTTGTTAACGTTGGACTTGAAGACATCCAAGTTGTAGTCCGGTGGGAAGCAGGCAGACGGAACAGAGTTCCACAGGCGTGCAGTTCTAAGAAAGAAACTATTTTCATGGAATCCGCGTTTTGATTTAGGCACAGATAAAGAGTGGGGGAAATTTTTCACAGTGGATTCAGCTAGACGGGTGTTTTTGGTGAAAGATTTGCGAGGGGGGGGGCAGAGATTGGAGTTCAGACGAGCACCTGCCATGGAAATAACGATAAAACAAGGATAGGCTCGCAACGAGAGAGGTTGCAGGGTAGAGAAAAGGGCATCCCCAACTAAGCCACGAAGTCTATTTTGTACTCTGTCAAGGAAGGATAGGCTGTTTTTAGCAGCTCCTGCCCAGATATGGCAACAGTATTCCATCCTTGGGCGTACTTGGCTTTTATATAGATAGAGAATTGCATCAGTAGTGAGATATCTTCTGGAGCGGTCGAAGGATCCCACCATCTTTCCAGCGACCTCGGCAACAGACTTGATGTACGTGTTCCATTTCAGATCAGGAGTAAAGGTAAAACCCAGAAGCTTGTCAAAACACGGGGCCTCACCCAGACGAGAGCCATCCATCACAATTGATGCCAGATAGGGATCAGAGCGTTGATGATATAAGGATAGGAGTTTGGTTTTGGATGCATTAAAGGTAACCAGCCACATCTTCCCACAATGAACCACGCGCTCGAGATCAGAGGAGAGAGAATCAGAGAGAACTTTGTCATTTACAGCCTTTGATGTGTTGCCGTAGATGGTCGTGTCATCAGCATAGATGTCAACGAATGATTTAAGTATGTGTTTAGGGAGGTCATTGATGTATATATATATATATATATATATATATATATATATATATATGTATATATATATATATACTTGTTTATTGTTATATAAACATGCTCACATCCCGCTGCTACAAATAGCCACTTGTTTCAATCAAACAACAGATATCATCAGGCAGCGACTTGACTATTCAAAAGTTCAATGAATATTCATATTCAAATATTCATTGAACTTTTGAATAGTCAAGTCCCTGCCTGATGATATCTGTTGTTTGATTGAAACAAGTGGCTATTTGTAGCAGCGGGATGTGAGCATGTTTATATAACAATAAACAAGTATTATCAGCTCTTTTTATTGAGCACTATCTAACAACCTCGTTGAATTCATTAATCCATTACTTTTGAATATAAAAAAACCCGAGTATGTATATATATATATATATATATATATATATATATATATATATATATATATATATATGCGAGGTGCCTTTTGTTGCTGCGGAGTTTCTTTTTGCCTTCTTGATTTAAAGTTATTTTTTTTAATTGACGTAAACACTGGGATACTTTAATTAAAAGTCAGATATGAACAGGTAAAATTTTAGAAGAATAAAAGACGAATGCAATGAGGCATAGGTTGTTTAAACATTTTTTTTTTTTTTTTTTACAAAGGCATCACCACATTATCAAGGCCCAGAGGCCACTCAAGGATAAGGGTTAAAGAGTGTACAGTAGAAGTTGGTCAATATAGTAATCATTAGTAATGAAAATTTGGTAAATTTAATAACTTATATGGAACGGCTCATCAAGAACTTATTTACCTTAGACTTGAACACAACCATATTGTAGTCAGCCGGAAAGCAGGAAAACGGAAGACAATTCCACAGGCGTGCAGTTCTAAGAAAGAAGCTTTGTTCATGGAATCTATGTTTAGGTTTAGGCACAGATAAAGAGTGGGGGAAATT
>NC_136491.1:9746494-9776494 GCF_053919585.1 Euprymna scolopes | reverse complement strand
CCAATTTTATTATGGCAGAGCAAAACAAATGTTAACACTTTAACGTACCACAAAAACCAATGTTTTTCCAATTTACTGTGACAGATATAGGACAATCCTATTTAAAAAATTATCGAAAACTAGCGGGAGAAGGCGACTGGCTTTGCCCAGTCGTAAAATACGCTTAAATATGATAATTTAATTCGTCCAGATTTTGCATATATTATTATAGAGTCTTGATTTCCAAAGTAAAAAAAAAGTATTTGTGTGCCATCAGCTAGAATCGAAAGCCAAACCGTAGCACTTAAACGTGTACCAACATCACCCGCATAAAGCGATTAAAAATTAAAAATCACCTAAAATGGATGTACAAAATGTATAACGATTTTTTCAATTTTGACCCGATAAAAACAATTTTAACCGACTAAGAACCCCTAAAATCATCGTTTGTAAAAGTTCAATCATTGGAGGCCCCTAGCGCCGCTCTGCGGCTTATTGTTTCGTATGAGAAAGAGCTTGAAAATATGGAAACAGCCAGACAGGCGGCATATAGCCGTTTATATATTAGAAGATAAAGAAAAATATTGTGTCATCTGTTACCGTTAGAAAGGAAAGTGTATTTTTAATCTTTATATTGATAGACCCACGCAATCCTGTTTCATAAATAATCTTGACACTCCGACAAAAAAGACAACTTTTACAGTTTTTACGAGCAATACAAACAACGATGTTGTTTCAGTTTTAGTCTGGCAGAGAAAAGACTCTGTTTTTCAATTTTAAACATGACATACCGACAACAATTCTCCTATTTTTGGAATGATTTAGGGTTGGTCTCCTTGCTGCTTCATTTGCTTGGAGATCTGGGTAGGAAGTACCAGTAATTTAGCCGTACTTTATAATTAGCCCGACGGGTGCGGGGGCTAGGAACTGGCCGAGTACCTGTCGGACTGCGGTACGCCGCCTGGGTATTTTTGATAGGCAAAATTTCCGCTCCTTTAGGGGCGCTGGCTTGATATTCCAAACTTCTGACCTTGTGTCACATCTTGCTGTGGTTGGCAGCGAGTAAATATTTATTGATGAAATTTTGTTTTCATTTTAACAAACAGACAAGCGAATATCGTCTTTGTATCTTCGGAAGTGACGCTGCATCAGGACCTTGCTTTTGTCGAAATCTTCGGACCTGTTTACGGAAAACGCCGTTTCGTTCCGATAGAAAATTAATCATTTTATTTGAGAGTGGGCGAATGCTTACCAATTTTTCAATAGATAATCTATTACTTTTGTCTGTACGAGGCTAATTCAATGAAAAATAATCGAAAAATAAAAACCATTATTTTATAAATATGTTTGTATAAGTATTGGATTATGTTTACAAAACGTATAGAAAATTGAACTAAAAAAAAACGTTCATTATAAAAAGTTTTATGTCAAAAATGTTTTTTGAATAACCAACAACGGATAGCAAACATTTTTTTTAAAGTTTATGATTTTTCTTCTCTTATTGATTATTTTAACAATTTGTTTTGTTCCAATCAAGATAACTTTTTAGATAATTAAAAATAATAAGCCAATATCTAGCAAACCAATGTTTTCTTTGTGTTTGTCTTTCCTATTAGGGCTAAGCCACCCAGTGTTTCGTAACCTTCCGGCGTTTTCTGTAAACCTTCTGGGCGATTCCGACGATAGCACGGTTCTTATACGGTTCATAAGTTCCGAGCAGACAAACGACAATGACGTTTCAGCTTTACTCTGACAGAGACAATGCAATGCTGGTTGAATTACAACCATATCATGCCGATGACAATTCTCTTTCCGCCTTAATCATGGCAGGCAAACATCAATGCTGTTACAACCTTTATCTTGATAAAACGACCGTAGTGTTGTTGCCAAATGAAACGTGACAGACTGTAGTTTCAACTTTTATAGTGACAAACTCATGAAAACGCCGTTTCAACCTTTATTCTGGCATACAATGGGTTTCAAGCTCTACGGAGTCAGATTAATCTTTTCAATCTTTACCTTGACAGGCAGACGTCAATGCCGTTTCTACTTTTATGTCAAAGACTAGCATCAATGGCATTTAAACTTTTATTGTCGCAGGCCGACAACAATCTGCTTGAAAATTTACCGAGTAACTACTACTACTCCTACTACTACTATTATTATAACTACTGCTATATACTACTACTACTACTATTATAACTACTACTATGACTACTACTACTAAGAATAATAATAATAATAATAATAATAATAATAATAATAATAATAATAAATAACCTGTGTGAAAGCTTCTTGTGAGCCAATATTAATAAAAATAATTTGTTCTGAAAATTATTTACCAGGTGGAATATTCAAAAGAACAATCGTTAATCTACTGCTACTACTACTGCTACTACTACTACTACTATTATTACTGCTGCTGCTTTTACTACTATTGCTATTACTAATATTATTGTTACATATAGCAATATCAAGAAATGCTAAAAAAGATTAGAAGTATTGAATGTAATAAATAATATTTCTATTAAGCACTTATTTATTTGGGCAAACTTTATTACGTGGAATGAAGGAGGAGGAGTAATCAAAGAACATTTATTATGCTACTGCTTATAATATTACAAGTGCTATTACTTATATTACCGTTAATAATAGTCTTATAAAATGATGCTGGTCTAACGATTGCCGTGAAAGCTGGGAAACAATGCTGTTCCAATCTTTATAATTACGGACGGTAGGCATGGGCAAAAATAAACGAATAAGGATAGGGGGGGGCAAGTTTTGAAAGCCGATTTATCATAATTGTTTTGTAGGTTTCCGAATACTTTTTGATTGTATTTGAAAGATTAAGGACTAAACTTAATTTCTCAAAGAATAAAGATATTTGTACACACGAAAAAAAAAAGTTATGAAAAATATTTTCCCGGCGAGCTTACCAATTCAGCTAAATTTTGAAGTTAAACAAATTCATTGTAAAAATCCTTTTAGAGATAAATATTAGTTTTCTGGCTCTATTTCAAAGATAATTAGTAAAGTAAAATCCTAAAATATTGAATTAAATTTTTAAAAATCTTGTTTAAAAAAAATAGCTGAATTAGACCCAAAACCGAGTATTTTTACTGTTCACAAAACCACAACAAACCATACTTTTGGAAATACGGAATATACGGAGGCCCCAAATCTGAGACAGTCGAAAAGCTATCTGAGAATGACGTCATGTAATTAAAAGGAAGGGGGTGTTGGGTGTATTCCCCCCAGACGGGCATCCGTACATTTCTATTGTAAATGTTTGTATAAATTTCACCATTTTTTAATTTAATTATTTTTCTATGTTCCTGTTTTTAAATTTGTTTTTATTTTTTAGTTTTAAATTTGTTTTTAATTTTATTGGTCAATATTATATAAACATTATGTTACGCCGAAAGTTTCACATACTTGCGAGCAAGGAAATTATTAAAATCTTGCATATAAAAATTATGCGAAATCTGTAATTTAAAAAGAAAAGTAGAAATATTTTTGCTATTATAATTTTTTTTTGTTTGTGAAAATATTAAATAAACACTGCTTAATTCAATGGTAATATCCGTAGTTCGAGAATTTCATTTTTCTCCGAGTCATATCAAATTCATTAATACGGATTTTAGAGGCTTTTTTCGTAATATTCCTGTAAAAATTATTTCATTAATTTGTATTGTTATAAATTATGATGATTTATTTATATAAAAAAAGCAAAAAAACTATGTTTGCGTTTTTTATTTACTACTGAACACAATAATTTTAGTAAATGTATTTTTGTTTAAACAAAGTAAGACATTTCCATTAAGATTTAAATAAAAATAATCAGTTCATTATATCCCGCGATCATTATTTGATAAATACTGAAAATTTCATTAAAATTTGTTATTTTTCTGATTTTTTGGTGAATTTTTAAGTAAAGGGGGGGGGGGTAAAATGTTTATACATTTTGAGCGTCGGCAATCATTTTGCCCGTACCTAACAGACGTCAATGCTGTTTCAACGTTAAACGTAACAGACCTACGATAGTGTTTTATTAGCTATAATCTGATAAAGTATACACTTCAATGCCTACTCAACCTGTGTTGAAAAAGGCCGTCGACAATGCTGTTCCAACATTTACCATATTTTCAATCATTTTAAAAGAGTGGTAGTAACAGTAGTAGTAAACGATTGTCCTTTGATTATTCCTCCTGGTAAAAGATTTTCAGAACGTTTTAATAAACAAATATTTATCATTATTATTATTATTATTATTATTATTATTATTATTATTATTGGTTCACAAAGCGTTTTTTTTTAAAAAGGAGTCACCACTTATCAAGGCCCGAGGGCCACTCAAGGATAAGGGTTTATAAGTGTACAATGCTCAAGGGGAACATGTCAGTCATCGATGGTAGTGAAAATTTGATAAATTTGATTAATTATGGGGTGGCCCATCAAGAATTTTTCCACGTTGGACTTGAAGACAACCATATTGTAGTCAGTTGGAAAGCAGGAAAACGGAACAGAGTTTCACAGGCATGCAGTTCTAAGAAAGAAGATTTGTTCATGGGATCTACGTTTAGGTTTAGGCACAGATAAAGGGTGTGGGAAATTATTGATAGTGGTTTCAGATAGACGAGTGTCTTTCGTGAAAGTCAGACCAAGCGGGGATCCTTGGTAGAGCTCTGATGAACACTTGTCATCACACAGGTTATTATTATTATTATTATTATGATTATTATTATTATTATTATTATAATTATTATTATTGTTATTATTATTATTATTATTATTATTATTTCCTTCTGTGTTAGTGGTAGTAGTAGTAGTAGTAGCTGTTGTAGTATTCAAAGTAGTAGTTGTAATAGGAGTCGTAGTAGTAGTAGATGTACGGTATTTCACTATTCTACAAGATTTCCGCCTGGTTATCTATGTTGTTCTTTTTCTCACACCGTTAACCTTCATTGCTATAGACTTCTAATAAATTTATGTTATATTTACCAGTAATGCTTCAAGCAAACTGCCTTTCCTTTTTAAAGATTTACAGGTTTTATTGGGTTTCGTTTTGCATGTTATTGTTCCAATTTTAAGTTTCGACTTATGTTACACAAAGTTGATTAACTATTGACGTCCTGCTTTGCCAGTTGTTTCTCTTTTACATGACAAGGAACATGCGTGTCTATTTTTCGGCTCTCGCTATGGGAAGTATAACATAGTACGGACACGCGTATGCAAATGGATACGAAATGCGAAATGACGTGACGAAAAAAAAGAAAAAAGAAAAATACTATAAAAAGACAGACGATCACGTTAGAGACGTGGATGACATTTGAGAAGACAGAGATCAAAGAGAAGGGTCACGATAATTTTTAATTTTCAGACAAGATAACTGTAAAGACCTTATACCGCGATGTTTCGAGAAATTCAATTCTTCTTATTAGAGGAAAGAGTTTTGCAAAATACACAATAAATTTGCATTAAAAGAAACTACAAAGATGAATATTTATATATATATATACATATATATATACATATATATATATATATATATATATATATATATATATATATATATATATATATATATATATATATATATACTAGCAATCGGTGCCCGGCGTTGCCCAGGTGTTTTGAAGTGTATGCTGAGGAAAAAAAAACGGTCAATTTTTTTAAACTTTGACCCCTATTATGACCTCTTAACATTTATTGTTTAGGGATCAAGTAAATTTAATAAGTTAGATCCATGTCCAAGGAATCTATATATTAAATATCACGTGTTCAGACCTTAAATTGTAGGAGGAGTTTGGTAGAGTTCTCAAAGGTCTAATTGTTGAATATTGACCACTTAATCGCCAAATTTCTGTCAAAAACCTATCACATCGATTTTCCCAAATCTCAGTACCCTGTATATCAAATTTCGAATCTGTAGGCTTAAAATTGACAGAGTTTTAACGTAGGGAAATGCACACAGACACACACAGACACTATCACTTATACATATATATAAACATAAACATCATATATATATAAGGATAATAGTACGCCATATATATAACAAAAGAACATTATTTACTGAAGTGAAAGGAAAACCCGGGGGAACTTTACCCAAAAATAAATCTATATTTTTTTGTGTGTATTGATAGTCTGGTACTTATACAGTATAGTGACGACATTAAAAAATGAAAATATTGAAAAAAAAAATTATTGTACGTAACTGTTATAGACTGAAGTTCTCCGAAAAAAAATTTCACTTCATTTGATCAAGTAGTTTTTTTTTACAGCGAAAAACAATGATTTATCACGGCTACGTCAACGTGGCCATTTTGGAAATGTTATTGCAGGCCCAGGAATTCCCCAAGGGCAGGTAACTGCCGTACATAGCAGAATACCTCCATTTTAGGCCAATCTAGCCCTTTCTCCCCCTCCACCACCAGAATGAGATTATTTTTTTTTTGCGAAGACAGATGCCATTTTTGGGGTGTTTTTTTTTTTTTTTAATTTGTAAAAGAAGTAAATAAACGAAGTTTCGAAGTTATCCATGGGACCCATGCGTATCCAACTGAGCATGTTTCGAAAATAATCTCGTATAAAAATTCTTAAATTCTTTGCATTCTTCAATTTCTTTGCATATTCAATAGTATTCTTATTTAAAAAAAAAAAAAACACGCAAAAAAATTGCAGATTAAAAAACAAAAGAAAAAAAACGTAAAAAAATTGCTGATGTGTTGTGCGCATCTCAATATGGCGAGAAAAAAAGGCTAGATTGCGAAATTTGGCCTAAAATGGAGGTATTCTGCTAGGTACATTTCCAAAATGGCCACGTTGACGTCGTCGTGATAAATAATTGTTTTTCGCTGTAAGAACAAAACTACTTGATCAAATGAAGTGAAATTTTTTTTCGGAGAACTTCAGTCTATAACAGTTGCGTACAATAATTTTTTTTTTCAATATTTCCATTTGTTAATGTCGTCACTAAACTGTATAAGTATCGATAGTCTTATCAACACCCCTTTTTTCTATTTATTTAAAAAGAAAATACAACTTTATACAAATTCCCTATTAGTTTTTTTTTTCGGTTCTCTTATACGATGATCATCTTTATTTAACTATTACGTGTAATTATATTCATACAGATATTCTATATGATTTATATTTGCGTAATATTTGCGTAGAAATGAAGAAAATCAAATTTACTGTGTATTTATCGTGTTGCCATAACAACGTGACGTAGCCTCGGACGGTAGTGGACGTGTGCGTGTGTGCGCGTGTTTTCGTGCTGTATTGTTTGTAGTAGTAGTAGCACTAAAAATCTGTCCCCCGTTTGCTTTCCTGTTGTGTGAATGGCGGACGTTGAGTCGGAGGTTGGATTGTGATGTCTGTAATTTTCGTATTTTTGTAATTTGTAAATGGCAAGTTAGAAAAAAATTAAACCCTTCCAAGATGGACAATAAATACGACCAAAATATTTTATGGTAAAGTTAAGAGCGTAAGAACTATACTTTTTTAGGAGATGTGATTATTGGATTAACCAATCAGAAATCGTCTGTGGCACACACATCTCTGTTTTTATAGATATATAGAATAGATATAGATATAGATAGATAGATAGATAGATAGATAGATAGATAGATACAGAGTGTGTGTGTGAGAGAGAGAGAGAGAACGAAATTAACTGATTCACTTTCTTTTTCTTTCAATTTGTCTGTCTAAGAATATTTTTTATGTAGATTTATTTACGATGTGGAAATGAAACCATAGCACATTTTCCAAAGATATTACGCCTGGTCTGAGGAATAAAAATACGGAATAAAAATGAGGAATAAAAATAAGGAATAAAAATGAGGAATAAAAATAAGGAATAAAAATGAGGAATAAAAATAAGGAATAAAAATGAGGAATAAAAATGAGGAATAAAAATAAGGAATAAAAATAAGGAATAAAAATGAGGAATAAAAATGAGGAATAAAAATGAGGAATAAAAATGAGGAATAAAAATGAGGAATAAAAATACGGAATAAAAATAAGGAATAAAAATAAGGAATAAAAATGAGGAATAAAAATACGGAATAAAAATAAGGAATAAAAATACGGAATAAAAATAAGGAATAAAAATGAGGAATAAAAATGAGGAATAAAAATGAGGAATAAAAATACGGAATAAAAATAAGGAATAAAAATAAGGAATAAAAATAAGGAATAAAAATGAGGAATAAAAATGAGGAATAAAAATAAGGAATAAAAATAAGGAATAAAAATAAGGAATAAAAATGAGGAATAAAAATAAGGAATAAAAATGAGGAATAAAAATACGGAATAAAAATGAGGAATAAAAATGAGGAATAAAAATGAGGAATAAACATGAGGAATAAAAATAAGGAATAAAAATGAGGAATAAAAATACGGAATAAAAATGAGGAATAAAAATACGGAATAAAAATGAGGAATAAAAATGAGGAATAAACATGAGGAATAAAAATAAGGAATAAAAATGAGGAATAAAAATAAGGAATAAAAATGAGGAATAAAAATAAGGAATAAAAATAAGGAATAAAAATGAGGAATAAAAATACGGAATAAACATGAGGAATAAAAATGAGGAATAAAAATGAGGAATAAAAATAAGGAATAAAAATGAGGAATAAAAATAAGGAATAAAAATAAGGAATAAAAATACGGAATAAAAATGAGGAATAAAAATGAGGAATAAAAATAAGGAATAAAAATGAAGAATAAAAATGAGGAATAAAAATTAGGAATAAAAATACGGAATAAAAATGAGGAATAAAAATGAGGAATAAACATGAGGAATAAAAATGAGGAATAAAAATAAGGAATAAAAATACGGAATAAAAATGAGGAATAAAAATGAACAATAAAAATAAAGAAATAAAAATGAAGAATAAAAATGAGGAATAAAAATAAGGAATAAAAATAAGGAATAAAAATACGGAATAAAAATAAGGAATAAAAATGAGGAATAAAAATGAGGAATAAAAATGAGGAATAAAAATGAGGAATAAAAATACGGAATAAAAATAAGGAATAAAAATAAGGAATAAAAATGAGGAATAAAAATGAGGAATAAAAATGAGGAATAAAAATAAGGAATACAAATAAGGAATAAAAATGAGGAATAAAAATAAGGAATAAAAATAAGGAATAAAAATTAGGAATAAAAATGAGGAATAAAAATGAGGAGTAAAAATGAGGAATAAAAATACGGAATAAAAATAAGGAATAAAAATAAGGAATAAAAATGAGGAATAAAAATGAGGAATAAAAATGAGGAATAAAAATAAGGAATAAAAATGAGGAATAAAAATAAGGAATAAAAATAAGGAATAAAAATGAGGAATAAAAATGAGGAATAAAAATGAGGAATAAAAATAAGGAATAAAAATGAGGAATAAAAATGAGGAATAAAAATAAGGAATAAAAATAAGGAATAAAAATACGGAATAAAAATGAGGAATAAAAATGAGGAATAAAAATAAGGAATAAAAATGAGGATATACAAATAAGGAATAAAAATAAGGAATAAAAATACGGAATAAAAATAAGGAATAAAAATAAGGAATAAAAATAAGGAATAAAAATACGGAATAAAAATAAGGAATAAAAATAAGGAATAAAAATGAGGAATAAAAATGAGGAATAAAAATGAGGAATAAAAATAAGGAATAAAAATAAGGAATAAAAATGAGGAATAAAAATAAGGAATAAAAATGAGGAAAAAAAATAAGGAATAAAAATAAGGAATAAAAAGTAGGAATAAAAATAAGGAATAAAAATGAGGAATAAAAATGAGGAATAAAAATGAGGAATAAAAATAAGGAATAAAAATAAGGAATAAAAATACGGAATAAAAATAAGGAATAAAAATAAGGAATAAAAATAAGGAATAAAAATGAGGAATAAAAATGAGGAATAAAAATGAGGAATAAAAATAAGGAATAAAAATAAGGAATAAAAATAAGGAATAAAAATAATGAATAAAAATGAGGAATAAAAATGAGGAATAAAAATTAGGAATAAAAATCAGAATAAAAATGAGGAATAAAAATGAGGAATAAAAATAAGGAATAAAAATAAGGAATAAAAATACGGAATCAAAATAAGGAATAAAAATAAGGAATAAAAATAAGGAATAAAAATAAGGAATAAAAATAAGGAATAAAAAGAAGGAATAAAAATAAGGAATAAAAAGAAGGAATAAAAATAAGGAATAAAAATGAGGAATAAAAATAAGGAATAAAAATAAGGAATAAAAATAAGGAATAAAAATGAGGAATAAAAATGAGGAATAAAAATAAGGAATAAAAATGTGCAATAAAAATAAGGAATAAAAATGAGGAATAAAAATGAGGAATAAAAATAAGGAATAAAAATAAGGAATAAAAATGAGGAATAAAAATGAGGAATAAAAATAAGGAATAAAAATAAGGAATAAAAATAAGGAATAAAAATGAGGAATAAAAATTAGGAATAAAAATGAGAATAAAAATGAGGAATAAAAATGAGGAATAAAAATAAGGAATAAAAATAAGGAATAAAAAAAGGAATAAAAATGAGGAATAAAAATGAGGAATAAAAATAAGGAATAAAAATGAGGAATAAAAATGAGGAATAAAAATGAGGAATAAAAATAAGGAATAAAAATAAGGAATAAAAATGAGGAATAAAAATAAGGAATAAAAATGAGGAATAAAAATAAGGAATAAAAATAAGGAATAAAAATAAGGAATAAAAATAAGGAATAAAAATAAGGAATAAAAATGAGGAATAAAAATGAGGAATAAAAATGAGGAATAAAAATGAGGAATAAAAATGAGGAATAAAAATACGGAATCAAAATAAGGAATAAAAGTAAGGAAAAAAAATACGGAATAAAAATAAGGAATAAAAATAAGGAATAAAAATAAGGAATAAAAATAAGGAATAAAAATGAGGAATAAAAATGAGGAATAAAAATTAGGAATAAAAATTAGAATAAAAATGAGGAATAAAAATGAGGAATAAAAATAAGGAATAAAAATAAGGAATAAAAAAAGGAATAAAAATAAGGAATAAAAATGAGGAATAAAAATAAGGAATAAAAATAAGGAATAAAAATAAGGAATAAACAGAAGGAATAAAAATAAGGAATAAAAATGAGGAATAAAAATAAGGAATAAAAATAAGGAATAAAAATAAGGAATATGAAATACGGAATAAAAATAAGGAATAAAAATAAGGAATAAAAATAAGGAATAAAAATAAGGAATAAAAATGAGGAATAAAAATGAGGAATAAAAATGAGGAATAAAAATGAGGAATAAAAATAAGGAATAAAAATGAGGAATAAAAATAAGGAATAAAAATAAGGAATAAAAATAAGGAATAAAAATACGGAATAAAAATCAGGAATAAAAATAAGGAATAAAAATGAGGAATAAAAATAAGGAATAAAAATAAGGAATAAAAATAAGGAATAAAAATGAGGAATAAAAATAAGGAATAAAAATAAGGAATAAAAATAAGGAATAAAAATAAGGAATAAAAATAAGGAATAAAAATAAGGAATAAAAATAAGGAATAAAAATAAGGAATAAAAATAAGGAATAAAAATGAAGAATAAAAATGAGGAATAAAAATGAGGAATAAAAATGAGGAATAAAAATGAGGAATAAAAATGAGGAATAAAAATGAGGAATAAAAATAAGGAATAAAAATGAGGAATAAAAATGAGGAATAAAAATGAGGAATAAAAATAAGGAATAAAAATGAGGAATGATCAGAATTAGAAAATAAAATAGAAACATATTAGTAAAAAATACAATACATATAAAATAAAGTCATCAAAAATAAAACAAAAACTCAAATCGAAAATACAGTAAGTTTTCCTAAAAATAAGCATACAAACTCCGATTGTACCAATATTTATCAACACCACACTATCTCTCAGAGAAACATCCTACAATCAACCATAATAAGTAACATACGAACAACGAATACTAAGATCTTGTATAAAAATAGCTGCAGAAATGGAATGAAATTAAGTGAAGCAACACTTATTCAAAAATACACCGAAAACATATTAAAAATCATTTATTTAGGCACTTACACTAAACATATTAACAATTAAAAACAATAAGTAAATATATATAAACTTTAAAATAAAAAATAACATGATTACATACACATATTATATATATACATACATATAATACATACGCGATATATATAGGAGAGGCGTGCAATAAGTACCCACTTCCTACATAGCAGTAGAGCAACAAAACTTGGCACAGTAATTAGTCTTTCTCTACATAGGAACCACCCAGAGTTATGCAGTTCTCCCATCGTTTAATGCAGCTCTGGAGACCGTTTTTGTAGCACACCCCAGGTTGTTCCTCCAACCACGACGTGACTTCAGAAATCAAGGCTGCATCATCTGGGAAACACTTTCCTTTGTAAAAAAAAAACTTCATGGCTGGGTAGAATTGAAAGTCAGAGGGTGCGAGGTCATGAGAGTAGGGAACAGGGGAAGGATTTCATAACTACACCCCCGTGCTTCTGATCTGGTGACATGCGAGTTGTGGACCGGAGCGTTGTCCTGCAGGAGGAGATTACCTTTGCTGATCTTGCCCCGCCTCTTGATTTTGATAGCTTCCCTTAATTTCCTCAAAAGTGAAGCATAATAGGCTCCTGTAATTTTGGTACCCTTTGCAAGGAAATCTGTCATCACTACTCCATCCTAGTCCCAGAAGACTGTGAGCATGATCTTGCCAGCGAAGGGTTGCACCCTTGCCTTCTTTGGAGAGTCCAAGTTCTTCCACTGCATTGACTGGGCGTTGGTTTCTGGATCATAGTGATGGACCCAGGTTTCATCCTGTGTAATCAGTCTTTTGAAAAACTTTAACTCATCTTCTTGGCACATCTCCAAATTCATCCTCGAGCACTCGACGCGTTTTCGCTTCTGGAATGGTGTGAGCAACCTGGGAATCCATCTTGCAGACACCTTACGCATATGCAAATGGTCATGAATGATAGCTTCCGCAGACCCTGTACTAATCTTGACATCTTGGGCTATTTGGCAAATAGTAATGCGCCGATCTTTTAAAATAGCAGCCTCAACTTGGTGGGCAGAGGCCTCATCAATGGCAGAAGGGGGCAACCAGGTCTGGGAGCTGTTTCCACAGACTTCAGGCCATGTTTGAATTCACGATGCCAGCGTTTTACAAGGTCATATGATTGGGCATTATCACCATAAGTTTCTTTCATTTCATAAAAAAGTCTCCTGTGGTGTGCGTCCTTTAAAATACAAACACCGGATCACTGCTCGACATTCAACAGACTCCATTTCATACCTGATTCAGTTCAAACACCTGTAAAAAGAAACCACAAGGAGTTCAGTTTGCTACATAACCCGTAGAGATATAAATCATTGCAAATACAAAATTTCAACTTGATCATAAAACTGGATGTGGGTCAGGGGCATTACTTATTGCACGCCCGCCTATACATATAATGCATAAACGGTATTATATATATATATATATATATATATATATATATATATATATATATATATATATACATATCTGTGTATGTGCGTGTGTGCATAGGTCGTATGAATGTGTTGGGTAGCAGGGATGTTTATATATTATATGTATATTCATGAACGTATATATGCGTGTATCTATCCATCTCTCTATATATATATACATATATATATATATATATATATATATATATATATGTGTGTGTGTGGGTGTGTGTGGGTGTATATTATCTACTGGATCGTCTAGTGTGTGTATTTTACATTTATGCAACCGTTCTAATATTAAACGATTGACGTGGACGTAGCGAAGCAGGTGTAGACAAAACAGCTCGTTTCAACAGTTGTAAACAAAGACAACACATACCTGGTTTATATATTTAACATTTTTCCGATTCCGGTCGGAAGAGATTAGAACGTCTTCACATCTTTGCCTTTTCGGAAAACGCGGTCCCTGCGTCATGAAAAGAGACCAACTCCTTCTTTAGTCGTCTGTTTTTCCTGAAGTTCAGATAAACATAAATCTTCTCATATCTACGTATAATCTAGTGATGAACAAGTGCTTACAAACCCTCAGCGCTTACGTAAGTTTAAATCTTGTTTTTCGTTTGTAAACTAAAATTGCTCTAGAACATTGTTTATCTTTATTTTTCAAGTTAACATGTCTTTGTAGCCTTTTTCTTTATTATTCCAACTGTCACACCCATTTTTTATTATTCCAGCTTTCAGTCACATTTTTTATTATTCCAGCTGTCACTAACATTTTTTATTATTCCAGCTTTAACTCACATTTTGTTATTAATCCAGCTTTCAATCACACTTTTAATTATTCCAGCTTTCACTCACATTTTTTAATTATTCCATCTTCCAATCACATTTTTTATAATTCCAGTTTTAACTCACATTTTTTTTATTATTCCAGTTTTCACTCACAATTTTATTATTCCAGCTTTCACTCACATTTTTTTATTCCAGCTGTCACTAACATTTTATTATTCCAGCTTCCAATCACATTTTCATTATTCCAGCTTTCACTACCATTTTTTATTATTGCATTTTTGACTCACATTTTTGTTATTCCAATTTTCACTCACATTTTTCATTAATCTTGCTTTACCTCAAATTTTTGCATTATTCCAGATTTCACTCACATTTTTTATTGTTCCAGTTTTCTATCACATTTCTTATTATACCAGCTGTTACTCACAGTTTTTGTTATTCTAGCTTTCAATTACTTTTTTAAATAATTCCAGCTGTCATTCACATATTTTTTATTATTCCAGTTTTTACTCATATGTTTTTACTATTCCAGTTTTTACTCACATTTTCTCATTATTCCAGCTTTCACTCATATTGTTTTCTTATTCAAGCTCTCATTAACATTTTTTTTATTATTCCACCTTCACAACCATTTTTTTATTCCGGTTTTCACCCACGATTTGTTATTATCACAGTTTTCACTCACATTGTTAATTTTACAGCTATTTTTATGGTTCTAGCATGTTTTTACACACAATTACTTTTTATTACACTTTCCACTCACATTTTTTTTATTATTCCAGCTTTAATTTTCCACTCACATTTTATTATTATTCCAGCTTTCACTCACATGTATTTGTTATTCCAGTTATCACACATTTTTCTATTATTCAAGTTATCCCTTACATTTTGTATTATTCCAATTATGTCAATCACATTTTTTATTATCCAGCTTACACAAACATTTTTATTATTCCAGCTATCATTCACATTTATTATTATGCAAACCTTCATTCATTTTTTTATTATTCCAGTTTTAACTCACATTTTTTATGGTTCCAGCTTTCACTCACATTGGTTCTTATTCCAGCTGTTACTCACATTTTTTATATTGTTCCAGCTTTCCCTCACATTTTTATTATTCCAGATGTAACACATTTTTTATTATGTCAGCTTTAACTTATATTTTTTTATAATTCCAGTTTTAACTCACAATTTTTTTATTATTCCAGTTTTCACTCAGAGTTTTAAATTTTCCAGTTTTCACTCACATTTTTTATTATTCTAGGTTTCATTCACATGTTGTTATTATTCCCGCAATCATTCACATTTTTATACTATTCCAGCTTCACTCATATTTTGTAATTATTTAAGTTTTGACTCACATGTTTTATTATTTCAGCTTGCACTCATATTTGTTTATATTCCAGTTTTCACTCAAATTTGGTTATAATTTCAGCTTTCACTCACATTTTTATTATTCCAGGTTCACTCAAATTTTCTATTATTCCAGCTGTCACTCACATTTCTTAATTTTTCCTGCGGTCAATCACTTTTAATGTTCCAGGTTCACTCATATTTTGTAATTATTTAAATTTTCACTCACTTTTTTCTTATACCGGTTTTCACTCTCATTTTTTTAGTTTTTAGTTTTTAGGCTCATTTTTTACTATTCCAGATTTCACTCATATTTTTTTGATTATTCCAGCTTTCACTCAACCTTTTTTAAATTTTTCTGCTTTCACTCCCGTTTTTTATTAACTGGCAAAAGATTTTGGTATCATCAATCGCAATGCACTTAGGTAGACTGTCCTACGTTTTTGATATTCTTCAGCAGCAACACCATAATTTGAAAGCCTTAGTAAACTTTAAGGGTTTCAGTCTGATCTAATATCAGTAAAAATGTGTGAACCAAGGTGATATACTTGCTCCTACATTATTTTCCATATATTTTGCTGTGATGCTGCTGCATGGTTTTAACAATTGCGATATTGCGGTGAAGTTACGGTTTCGTATATCAGGTAAACTTTTTAACCTTAGATGCCTCAATGTTAAAACATTTCAGAACCTTGTTCTTGAACTTTTAGATGCATGCGATGCAGACCTTGTTTCATATTAAGAAGCGGATACACATATGATTATGGACAAGTTATCAGAGTCTTGTTAAGCTTTTAGACTTACCATTATCCTCAGGAAAACATGTTATGTATTCCCCTAATATAGATATATATTAAAACAAACATTAATTGATGGAAAGAAGTTAAATGTTACAGACAATTTTGTATATCTGGGTAATACGCTGAGGAAAGACTGTATATTTGATGCTGATATAAATCACAGAATAGACAAAGTCAGTTCTGCTTTTGGCAAACTGAAATAACGTGTGTGGTCAGATCAGAGAATGACATAAAAAACAATGCTACTTGCATGCGTTATCATTACGCTGATATATAGGTTAGAGACTTGGACAACGTATAGAAGGCATCTTAGGTTATTGGAAAGGTTCCATCAAATTTTTAATCGGAGAATACTTAATAATTACTGGAATACCATAACACCTGGCACTATAGTTCAGGAACGATCAAATAGTACTGATATAGAAATGAAAATCATTCAAAATGAGATGTGCTGGTATGGATGGAGGACAAATGACTTCCTCAACAATTGGTTTATGGCGAGATAGATAGGGGTCAAAAAACATAAACTAAGAAAAAGGTTTAAGGATCGAAAATACTTGCGATGGATGTATATAACTGGGAGGAAAAACCATCAGTGAAATTTGTATGATTTTTGAAGAGCAGCGTGTTGATCTTGCTGACTTCAAACGTGTTTTAAGAAGCAGGACGATAAAATAATGTCATAAAAATTACAACTGGAAATGAAGTGCACTGTATGTGGCAGATACCTCTTATCAAAAGCTGGTTTGGTAAATCATTTGAAATCAAACAATCAAGAAAAGGAACGGAAGCTTATAAGGAGACTTTAACAGTATCCTATACAAGAAGGAGAAATTTTATGTCACATATGTGCACTTTCATGTAGAACTAAAGCTGGATCAAAAAGTAACCTACGTTCACAAAGCCGCACACACTTAACTGAAAAGATGGCAAAGTAGCAATCATATATATATATATATATATATATATATATATATATATATATATATATATATGTGTGTGTGTGTATATATATTAAAAGTTCATTTCAAAGTTCATTGGGCAGATCATATATGCCGCATGTCTGATTCAAGATCCCCAAAAGAGAGTCTTTATTGTGAGCTGGCCAAAGGAAAAAGACTCCCAGAGGGATAGCGGAAACGGTTCAATAACCCTCTGAAGATCTCCTTCAAACAATTCGATTTTTATTTTAAATCATAGGAAAAATAATCTCAAGTCAGATGTTCCTGGCGTGCTACAACACACAGAGGAACTACAACTCGTGAATCCACACGCAATGAAGAATGCAAGAGAATACGTGACTTTGAAAAAAAGAGAGCCGTCAGCACAGCTGATACAGAAGCATCCCAAAAGTGTCCAACATGCTATAAATACTTACAAGCTCGAATCGGTCTTTAAAGCCATCTCCAAACACACAAGCCCTTTTCCATGATCACGGTCATCTTCAAAAAGTAATGGCCGAAAATTATATATATATATATATATATATATATATATATATATATATATATACTGCGTATCAAATTATTAACGAGTTTACATTTTCTTTTAATACTTTAGGAACGAGTGAATAAAAATCCATGGAACTTTGAGCAAGTGCTTACAATACTATTCAGCTACTACAGTCAGAAAATAAAAGTATTTAAATCAGTAATAGTTGGACTATGTCAGAAGATAGGAATATCTGTTGATTTCAGTGTGTCAAGTTATTAACAAGGTTGAAAAAAATACAATATAGCCATAAATTATTTATCGAAATAATTCTCAAACATGAAATGAACTAGGAAAAATGCTTAGAACACAATAAATACATAGCAATTTCTAGGTTCGTATAATTAGTAGTTGATATGAAAATTTTTTATGAATGACTTGTAAAAGACGTTGGTCCAAAGAATTAGTCAAATTTTGATTTAGTCAACCGTTATTCCTCGTGATACCTCTTTGAGAGCATCCTACAACTTATCTCTGCTCTTAAATTTGCGCCCACGTGCATAAAGCGTCGCTTTATGATACTCCAAAGGTTCTCAATTGGGTTCAAATGTGGTGAATTCGCAGGCCACTCCATAACCCAGAGAACCCCAGGTGTTTTTTTGCTTTGGGTTGTTGCATGCGAGGGAGTATCCTGCATAAAAATAATGGTTCTTCTGAAAGTCAACCTTTGCTTCTTTAGCCATGGTTCAAAGTGCTCCTTCAAAAAAGCTATGTAAGGATTTGACATCATTTTTACGTATTCTGGGACTCTCTATGAGCCGAATAAATTACCTCCGATAACCCCAGCTCAAATCATTACCCTACCACAACCTTGTCGTCCATCTAGGATCCACCCTTTGCTCTAGCCATCTGCGCCATCTAGAGTGACACGCACTTCATCCGTGAGCAAAACTTTGGAAAAATCCGTTTTCATGCTGTCCTCTGCCTATTTCAATCGGTTTTGTATGTGGTGTTGCTTTAATAGAGGCTTTGTCAGTGGCTTAAGAGGCTTTGTGACTTATTTCAGAAGGCGACATCAAGTACTTTTTGAGACATTCTTCAACCGGCTTGGTCAAAATCTTTTCTACTTGTCTGCTCAGCGTTCTTAACAACTTCACGTTTAATTTCGAGTAGAAAACGGCGTGAAACAACTCTAGATTTACTGATATCACCTCTCTTACGTACGTTTGTAGGGTCCTTATAAAGGTCTTCACAGTTTGATGGTGCCTTCCTATCATATTCGATATTTCGAGGGTAGTTTTACCTTTTGCTGGCTGTTCTTTAACAGTACTCTTTTCAAATCACCTTTACGACCCATTTTATTGACGAAACAAGCTGTCTTGTTAATAATTCAGCAATTACGATGGCAAATTGTTTATATGGAGTGGAACAGTACGAAAATTTCTCAGTACATGCAACTCAGCATTGCCAAAGTTTCCGAAGATTTTGATACGAAACTACCAGTAAGTTTCTGAAACTGGTAAAAAAAATATCTTGTTAATAATTTTACACGCTATGTATATATATATATATATATATATATATATATATAAAAAGAGCACTTAAACACTACTGCTTCGTCGTTCTATAAACATATTCGCACTTGCATTAATTCAGAACCAGATTTTCACATCAACATTCTTGCTTCTTCAAGAAACGTAGGTCAACTTCGTATCCTCGAATCTTTAATTATTTCAAAAAATACTCCCACACTAAACAATAGACTGGAATTGAGCTCCGCTTTTATAATATAAGTTTAAAACATAAGAAAAACAATAATTAAAAAAAAAAAACCTTGCTTGAATAGTCATCTCCCTTGATTCACAAACGCAACAAGTATTTCAAACATCAACTGATTTATTTTAACGTTCTCCTAACGTCATTTTTTGTTCTATATTTCGCGGTATCACGTGGCAAACTCTGCGGCTACTTTTCCAATTTTGAACACTCTTCCGCTGTCTTCTCTTGAAAATGTACTAATAAGTCTGAAATATATTGAGATTTACAACACCATTGAATACAACAGAAAAAAAAAATTACTGTTGTTTAGAGTTAAAATTTGTGTGAAAAAGAAAAAACAAACAACCAAAAAAAAAGAAATTTATTTCTTTTGTTTGCATTTAATTTTACTCTATATAAAAAAAAAATCTCGCATTGTTCTTGGCTTTTAATTTTATTTTATATATATATATATTTATTTATTTATTTATTTATTTATAAGCATTAAGTCTCACTACAAACTAGGGAGTCTTCACTTTTTTACTTTTACCGATATATTCTCGACACAATGATCGATTTTGTTCTTAGTTGGCCATTTTTTTATGACACTTTTATTTTCTTGAAGATTGTTTTATAGTCTTTCTCAAGTTTTCTGGTAGACGTGAATGGTGAGAAAAGGGGTGTATTTGGCTCTATAAGTTATTTCTTGTTATAATTATATCTAGTTGTCTAATTTAATTATTATTTATTCATGTTTACAATTAATAAATACGTTCATAACTAACCGTATTAAATCATGATTTGTAAATATTTGGCTGTAGTTGTATAACTATTAATTTTAGTGTGTTTCTGCAATTGTTTTTTTTTGGGGGGGGGGTATTAGTAATTAGTATATTTCATAATTCGGCTGACTTTAATGTTCTATTGTAATTAGTTAATTAATATATATATATATATATATATATATATATATATATATATATATATATATATATATATATATGATTGTTAAGATGGATGAAATCCGATGATATGAAAAATAGATTGGAGGTGGAAGGACATATATATATATATATATATATATATATATATATATATATATATATATATATATATATATACAATAGTTTCTTTTTCAAATAATGCTTGCTAATTTTTATTCCGCGGGAATGGATCAGAAAGGATTTAAAATTACATTGTTATCATTACTGAACTTATGCATACATAGCTTGTAAGTGTCATCTCTTTCTTGCAGATATTATGACAGCATAAACATAACATAAACGTGATTCAGTAACAGAAGTGCGTCATTGAATTCCGGGCCTAAATGCATTTAAGATGGTTGCTACGATGTGGTGAAATATGTTCTATAGCACAACAGGTTTCTCGTTTTAATGGTACTGCTACTATCTACGTTCTCTTCAACTTTTGCTTAGAAATAGAAGACTTTATTTTTAGAATTAACTTTGTAAATTAATTAACACGTGCATGTGTAATTTTAAATTAAACTACAATAATTATTCCCGAGAGATCTGCCGACCTGAAATCTGTTGAAAAATAATATACCTTGAAAAAGTATTAATATGGATGATTGCCTATGGAATGTGTGTATAAACTTTATAAATAATTACATTAAAGAACGTTTAGAGATCATTTATCTGTGCGCTTTCGACTTACATAATTTCGACTAAGCTTACAAGTAACAAAATTCAACTTCTTATCTCTTGACATCCCTAAATGTTAGAAAAACTCGTACGCTAATGCCTTGTTTCTTTCCTCGGACTACTAAAATTTGGAAGTTTCCTGCTTCTCATACGTACTAACCTGCAGATGTTTAATTGTAAACGCACATCTTGGTGCTCAGCTACCTACGTTGTGTATAACAAGGTTATACACAAGCCAAAAAGGTTGGCATTAGCATTCAACTGGTAACATGCATTTTTGGAGTAAAAAAGACTTTTTTTAAAAAGCCAACTTTCTCCAAAGAGAATAAGAAATATTACGAAGCTTTTTTGCTTACAAAATAATTACTTACCTAAGATGATAAAGTTAGGAGATTTTTATACATGTTTGCAATAAATTATTTCATCGATTATTATCGAGAAAGAAAAATAATATGTTATGGTATTTGTGTTGGATCTAAATCAAAATAAATCTGTTTCCAGCGATTATTTTTCTTTCGCAAAATCGCGTCTTACTGGTTCAATATAAAGATATACCAAATCTTGTATACATTCTAATCATTTAGTTTATAAATAAATCTTTTTCCAGAATGCCACATTGTTAAAATCCAATAATGACGTAAACCTGATACATTGCCGACAATGCCAAGTCTGCCGCAAAGAAACCGTGTTCTCTTTACCCTGCTACCAAATTACTCACACCTGAGAGTGTCATAGATTTATACATAGAAATTCGCCTATGGATAGAGCGTCGTTACCATATATGGAATATTATACCTGTCTCTCTCTCTCTCTCTCGCTCTTAGACAATCACCAATATAATGCCTCAGATACTATCAACCAAGCTTCATCTTCTGTCTTAGAGTCTCACACTGTCAATATCTGCAACAAAGAGATGCAACCTTCAAGGTATTTGCATAAGTTCAGTGATGATAACAATGTAATTTAAAATCTCTGATCTATTTTGGTGGAATATGAAATAGGAGGCATTACCTTTGTAACGTTAATCGTCGTCAGGATTCTTTCCAGAAAGTATCGGATGGATACATGAGAGAGGACGTGAAGGTTACCAACACTATAAGTCGAAGTATTTCTGGATTCGAATTTATCACAGTCAATATATGGCGTTAACCACTTACCTTTCATAAGCCTGTAATATTTTTGATAATGAAATAAATGCGCAGTGTTTATACGTGGCTTTTATTTTTCTACTTCGTTTATAGTCGTCGCTGATTCTGTTTGCAAGTTAAGGTCATCATGACATTCACTAAATATGACTCTTGTCAAAATGTATACAAACTGACTTAACCATTACTGACGTCACTAACAAGCCTAGTTTCTATGTAAGACAATTAATGACACTTTTGTTATTTTCTCTGTTCAAATTACAGCTTAATTCACTCCATCAAATTGTGAGTCTCATTATGATAACTGAAAAGAAGAATTACAACCTGTTTTGGGAGTTTTTTTTCTACAAAGGAATCACCACTTATCAAGGTCAGGAAGCCACTCAAGGATAAGGGTTAATGAGTGTATGGTCGTCAATATGGAAAGATCGTATTAATCGTTAGTAATGGAAATTTGGTCAATTGGATTACGTAGATAGACGGCTCGCGGAGAACTTGTTTACATTGGACTTGAAGACGACCATTTTGTAGTCAGCTGGAAAGCAGCCAAATGAAAGTGAGTTCTAAGGAGGAAACTTTGTTTGAATCCACGTTTAGGTTTAGCCACAGATAAACATGTTTATCATTTAGAGATCTTGTAGGTGGGACTAAATAGCGTTTGTCGCAAATCATTATTAACGGGTCCTTACTTAAATTAATGCTTTTATATCATTAAAGATGAGGAAGTAAGGTTTAATTCAAAACGTTGATGCACTGATTCTTCAATGCGAAATTATTACCAAGATCACATTTCAGACAACATTAAGCAAACAGGTTGCAGAATTCAAGTGCTGAAGGTCTTTTACAGTGCTTCCAATATGTCTTGTATAGCTTAAATTGTCTTGGATGGATGACATTAGTTAAAATCTGGGTAGGCAGTGAAGACGAAAAAGAAAAGAAAACATAAAAATCACCTGACACGTCTGCTGGCTAAGACTTACTTGATAAGTGTTACTTAGATTCGTTCGCTGGTGACAGCGGTTAAGAGGCTAAATGCTAACTTAAAACGCTCTTAAGGTACAGTGTATTAAAATTTGAGATGTCGTTCGAAATCATAATTTATGGAACTCGCCCCAGTTAATATTTTCTATTTGCAAACCTCAGAAAAAATCTCTATGGACAAAGGTGATATGAGAAACTTAGGCGTCTTTTGAGGTAATAATCAAATCCGTCTATTAAAGACAAGCGGGGGTTTGGAGTGTCCGGCGTTTCCCCATCGTAAAATACGCTTAAATATGATATTTTTATTTGTCCATATTTTGTATATAATGTAATAGTCGTTATTTAATAGCAAAAAAAAACAGTATTTGGGTGAGATCAGCTAGAATTGAAACGGAAAGCAAAACTGTAGCATATAAAGCTGGTGACGTTACCACTGTACCAACGTGCAACATATATGAACTTATTAAAATTTTTAAAAAATTAAACATACGCTAAGATGAATGTACAAAATGCATAACGATTTTTTTTCAATTGTCACCCATTTTGGATTCCTTAAAAATTTATTTAAACCGGTTAAAGACCCATAAAAGAGTAAAAGAACGATTCAATCATTTGAGGCATCTAGTTTCGGAACATATAGAGTTTTAAAATATCGAGAGAGGCAGACAGATAGGCAGACAGATAGACAGACAGACGGACAGATAAACATACAGACATATAGTATTTTATATATTAAATTAGATTGTTAAACAGTGCTGCAGTAAATGCATCACCTTAAATTGCGACCATGTTTATATATTTGAGTTACGTGTTTAGTCTTTTACATACGAAAGTATTTCCTAATATTTTTGTGGTTAGAAAAAAAGCAATATCTTATAGACAAGTGATGCCTCTTATTTTTTTTTCCAATCAGATAAATCATAGGGACTTGCAAACTGTATTGTTACGATAAATGTAACTATGCATTCATGACCTGAAAGTATACTCGCCCTGTCGTAGATATTGACGGCATTAGATTCAGAAAGCATCTCCTGTTATGGACTCAGAAGTAAAGATACGTCACTGAATTCACTGACGCTTGATGAATATTTACAAACCTGGTGCAGTCAATGTCAGTACAGTTAAGAGATAGGTTATTCGATTTTGCCGTGGCGGCAGAGACGTGAAGTGACAAAGTGCGCTCGGGCGTTATCGAAAGAGGTTAGGGTTAGGGTTAGGGTTAGGGTTATCGAAAGAGATTGGCTAAAGTGCATTGAGAACGGCTGTGTGTTTGAAGAAAAATAATTTTTAGAACACAAGTATCTCCTATAATTTTACTACTCCTGTCTCTGCAGCTCTTAAACGTTTTAGGTTTTAGATGAAAAAATAGGAGACCTTACGTCTGCAATGATGCTCACAAATTGTGGAAAAAGAATAGTACAGTAGAGAGTAATATTTAGTATTATATGCGTAAAAGCATATGTATCAGTTCATCCAATATCATTCTTACCACTTCTAAATACAATCTATCTACACTCCGTTTCCTAAATCCAATTATTTATTTCTTTATCGAATTATTCCACTTCTTTTTTTCCTTCCTACGTGATCGTTTCTTTACCACAAATATATTGGAGTTATAAAAAAATGATGGCAAAATAAATACTGTTGTTTCGATTTGCTCGGGAGAAAATACACAAAAGAATTAATAAAAAAAAAATACATCATATTTTTTATCGGACAAACAACACATAAACCTTAATTAGTCAAGCCTCTTGGCTTTCACTCCACTATTTGTCCATTGTGTATTAGAAACGGTTAATCAAAAATATTGCCAATATTTCCCATCGGTGTGATGACCATCATCTAATTGACAACAAATATCTAAACTATTAATGGAGAACTGACCCTATATATAATCCACAAGGAATATGAAAACAATTTTTGTAAACCTATTATTGTTTTATGAAAAGCGCTTCGGACAAGGCATAAAGCCAAATAATGTTAGGAGTTAAAAATACTACTTTGATCTTAAAAACTTGCCAACGATAAGTGTAAAATGTAATAGATTCTGACCACAAAAACAGCAATTCTTCGCCCTTTGTCAGAAATATCGTTCATGGAGTATGAAGACTAGAAAATAAATTAGGGGAGTGAGAGTTATGTGACTGCCGAAAGTAATCCCAAGATCAAATTTGTACAAGCCTTAAATTAAATACTTCGCTATTATTTTTACTATATTTCTATTCAATAATTTTATCTTTTCTATTATTTCATTCATTGTTAATATTTTTACTATATTTCTATTCAATAATTTTATCTTTTCTATTATTTCATTCATTGTTAATATGTTTACTATATTTCTATTCAATAATTTTATCTTTTCTATTATTTCATTCGTTGTTAATATTTTTACTATTATTTAATTTACTTTTTTTATTTTTTTACTATAATTTCATTCACTGTTCTTATTTTTGCCATAATTTAATTCACTGTAATAACTTTTAACATTATTTCATTCACTGCTATTAGTTTTATTATAGATTCTATGTTCTGATATAATTTTTATAAATTTACTTTATAATTTCATTCATTGTTTTTATTTATATAATATGTTTAATCGCTTTATAATTTCATGCATTTTTTATTCATATAATATGTTTAATCACTTTATAATTTCATTCATTGTTTTTATTTATATAATATGTTTAATCACTTTATAATTTAATTCATCGTTTTATTTATATAATATGTTTAATCACTTTATAATTTCATTCATCGTTTTTATTTATATAATATGTTTAATCACTTTATAATTTCATTCATCGTTTTTATTTATATAATATGTTTAATCACTTTATAATTTCATTCATTGTTTTTATTTATATAATATGTTTAATCACTTTATAATTTCATTCATTGTTTTTATTTAGATAATATGTTTAATCGCTTTATAATTTCATTCATTGTTTTTATTTATATAATATGTTTAGTCACTTTATAATTTCATTCATTGTTTTATTTATATTATATGTTTAATCACTTTATAATTTCATGCATTGTTTTTATTTATATAATATGTTTAATCACTTTATAATTTCATTCATCGTTTTTATTTATATAATATGTTTAATCACTTTATAATTTCATTCATTGTTTTTATTTATATTATATGTTTAATCACTGGTACTATTATTACTATGCTCTATTCATTGATATTATTTAAACTACTATTTTATTCAATTTTATTATTTTTACTAGAATTTCACTTGCTGTTATTATATGTAATATAAATCCATTTACTGTTTTTTATATTATGATTCAAATTATGGTCATTATTATTACTAATAAATTATAATTTTTTCACACATTCATAATTTTCCATAATTAAACAGGTTTTTTTCAATTAAAAACTAGGGCATTTCTAATAATGTATCACTTTTTTTAAAATATAATATTATTGTTGTTGAAGGTTTGTTTTTATTTTTTTGCTCAGTTATCTGCAGTATTCTCAAAAGATGAAAAAACGTCAAACTTGCAGGAATTTAACTTTTATAACTGTAAAAAATTATATTTCCTCTAATCGAATTGTTTTGAAAATATAATGTTGCTGTTGTGGTTGCTGTTGATGTCGTTTTATTTTTTGTTTATAATAATACATCACACACACACACACACACACACACACACACACACACACACACACACACATATATATATATATATATATATATATATATATATATATATATATATATATATATTGCTAAATCAGCTTTCATGGTGATTTTTATTTTTTTTTTTGGAATGGTAATTTTTATGTCTAAGTCAGATCTGTGTAAGAAGATTCCGTAGTCGGTTTTGTCTGTTTAATACTTTTTACAGTACTTTCAAGTGATTTTCTTCCGTCGTCTTGAGACCGTTTTTGATTATTTGATTATGTCGTTTAAAATGTGGATGCTTCCACACGTTTCATTTTAAATTACATTTGAATTATTTGAAAGAGTGAAGCATCCCATGTGTAAAAAAATATTTTTTTATGTTTTAAAAAGCGTCTAAAATAAATGCACAATGATTTTAAAGTGTTATTTATATATAACTATTATGTATTTAGGCAGCATGATTTCATTCAGATAGATATTGTTAAATAGAACGTAGTGTTTTGCTTAATGAGAATTGTTTTGTAAATTTTCCATTATTTTAATCGTTGTTCTTATGTCTCTGCCGAATTTTTGTAAGAAAACTAAATCCCATATATATATATATATATATATATATATATATATATATATATATATATATATGCATAAATAATAAAAAGAATAGAGATGCAAAGTATACTATCAGTATACTTGCGCAACTGCTATTGCTCAAAGGCAGCATGCATACCGCAGACTTAACCGACATAAGTCCAGTTCAAACAGACATAAGTATATAGAAGCTAGAAGTAACGTTAAGAAAGAAATAGCGACAGCTAAGAGAGAATTTACTGAAACCACTAAAAAACGCATCAAAGCACAAAAATTAGGAACTCGTGACTTCTGGAAAATCTACAACAGTGTAGTAAATAATGGGCAATCAACAATTCCCCCACTAACCAACAATCACGAGGTTGTTTGCTCAGCAACCGACAAGGCTAACATGCTTGCCAGCCGATTTGCCTCAAACTCCACACTCTTTTGTAAATTTTCCATTATTTTAATAGTTGTTCTTTTGTCTCCGTCGAATTTGTGTAAGAAAACTAAATCCAATATATATATATATATATATATATATATATATATATATATATATATGCATGCATAAATAATAAAAAGAATAGAGATGTAAAGTATACTATCAGTATAAGTATGAGGTAATGCGTGGGAGTATAATATCATTACAAACAAGCATATGCTATACCTTCTCCCGAAAGTAGAGATAATGCCCGGTAATATTGCCCAATGGTAAGGGAGGAATTATCGCACAACGCGTTAAGCAGATAATTCCAGGGAAAATAGTTTCATACCAATTGATTAAATACTAAATTATGCTTTCTTTGCAAAAAGAGAAAGCAATACTTTTTGAGAGCTGAATTGCTCAAAGTAGACTTGTAATATGCGTTTAACGTTGTGTTTTCAGTCAAATATTTTTTCACTCTTACGTTTCTAATATCAGTTTTTTTCCTTGTAACGTTTTACGTTGAAATTGCATTTCTACACTGGTAAAGATTCCTACGAAGAATAATATGCACCGATCTGTTTTCAGAATGGATCTATCTTACGCTTTACTGATATCACTTCTACATATCATCCTCGCAGATTCTTTAATGGAGAGAAGTCTTACAGGAAAATTAAATTTCTTTACACACACGAACACACGCATACACACACGCATATATATGTTTATATATTATATCTATAATATAAAGCTGAAAGTCTCTGTGTGTGTCTAGTCACGAATAGGCTCCTATATGGTTGACTATTATAAAAAAATTGGTCACATTTTTCGAGACACATAATGATGATTCATGTAAATAATAATAATAATAAGTATGTTTTAACTTAAATAGGGATGGTATGATAAAATTGTGGGATCTGCGTTCGCGCCTAGCCGCCTTAGAACTGAAATAGGCAAAAACTTTAATAAAGACTTTTCATATCTATCTGCGTAAGTATACTTTGATAATTATGTTTCAGTTTGAAGAAATATGGTATAATAAAATTATGGGGTGTTGGTTCGCGCCTGACCTCTATAGAATTGAAATATGTCACAAAGTTAACAAGGTGTTTTAATATAGATCCACAAAATATTGTGATAAGTGTTTCAGCGTGAACAGGTATGGTATAATAAATTATGGGGTTTATCTATTTTATTTTTACTTCCATCATATTTTGCTTTGGTTTTGATACCCCTAAAATTGAAGCTATCTCTTTATAACCCTTCCTTTTCAAAACCTATCATACTTTCATAAATCAGAGTCCATTTTCTGCAGGCTGTTTTTGAAGCCAGTCAACAACGGATACATTTGCTAGTATATATATATATATATATATGATTGCAACCTCTTGTCAGATGAGTGCCACTTCCTCAGTCACTAAAAGTCCATGTGCCCGAAGATGACTTTCAACCCTGCCAGCGACTTGCACGCCCTCAAGCAGACATGACACTGAAAGCGTATATTGGTTTGGATGAAACTAACAGCAGCGGAACCTGTATGATCGTGCGCTTTCATGTAATTAACAAAACCTGCCTTGGACAACAGAGTCAGATCACAAAGCTCACAGATCCAAAGATCTCCATAATTGGGCGACAGGGTTTTGCATTTCCTACATGCTCTCTGGAGCTTTGCTCGGTCTATTTTGACTGCTTCAAAGTGTTCTGCGCCCCTGTATATAAGTGTCCTCCACTGCTCTTTGTTTGTTTGCGTATATATGCCATATGGTACTGATACCATTTAACCCAGTACGCTAGGGACTCCCAACGGTCAACAGGAATATGAAAGCTCACTAGACTCTCCTTGATGTTACCACGAAAACGTTTTTTAGGCTTGTGCTAGTTTTCTTTTTTTTCCAAGAAGGAGCTCAGCATAGAACAATATGTAATCTGTA
>NC_136491.1:9631494-9743994 GCF_053919585.1 Euprymna scolopes | reverse complement strand
ACCACTTATCAAGGCCCGAAGGCCACTCAGGGATAAGGGTTATTGCGTGTACAGTAATCAATGAGATAGTATTGTAGTAATCATTAGTATTGGGGGTTTTGATGGAGTGTCTTACTTAAGGGGGCTGTTTGTCAGAGTTTGTTTATGTTGGACGTGAAGACGTAAAAGTTGTAGTCAGGTGGGAAACAGGCAAGCAGCAGAGAGTTCCACTGGCGTGCAGTTCTAAGAAAGAAGCTTTGCTCATAGAATCTACGTTTGGATGTAGGCACAGATAAAGAGTGGGGAAAATTTTTGACAGTAGTTTCAGCCAGACGGGTGTTTCTCGTAAAAGATTGGGACGAGGGATTGGAGCTCAGAAGAGCACCTGCCATGGAAATAGCGATAAAACAAAGCCAGACTCGCAACGTCTCTTCTGTGGGAGAGAGGTTGCAGGGAAGAGAAAAAGGGCATCCCCCATTAAACCACGAAGTCTATTTTGTAAATAAACATCTTTTGTTGCAATAATAAAATGAGAAACAAAACTGGAACAGTCCATTCCACCGGAATAATAATTTTAATCAGCCGAGCCGCTTTATATGCTGTTAAACAGAAAATTCCTGAAATTGAATAGAACAATTTCACAACACAAAGAATGCTGACATTCGAATTTTCGAATTTATTGAAAAATAATTTCTTTTTAAATCTGTATGGAATTCGTGTAATTGTCCGCTCGGAGCCTAATTGTTTTGTTAATAGTTTCGGCAATATTTAAAAGTCCCTCGTTGATGTTAAAATTCATATACAAATCAAATGATTTAAAATTGAATAACAAAGCATCAAGAACAATGTATGACATTTATAATGACGAATAAAAATATCATTTCAAATATAATTACCAATTACAAAAATCTAACATTATTACAATCTACAATTATACAGCTGCAGGTCACCCTTGGGAAAGTTGTAGCGTCTTAAAGATTTTTTCTGATATCTCAGACATTTTTAATACCTTGGTAAAAACTTCTCCAAGAGAAGGAAATGAAATTTAAACGCGTGTTAATGTCATAAATGTTAGTGCTAATACAATATATTAGACAAATTAACATAAATTTAAAACTAGTAAATTAACACTATCTCCATAATAATAAACATTTGATAATCGTTGTTCAAAGATTGATCATATAAGATAGTAATGGAGAACAGCGAATAAGAAGGGTGATAGGTACTGAGGAACGTGCGGAGAGACGGTGTTGATCTGTTGCAGACGTCTTCTATAATATAAATCTTACCTGTATGTTAAATGTATATATGTATGTATATATGTTTGTATTACGGCCTAAAACCTTTAATAAAGCAACGCATTTTCACAGGATTGATATCATTTTGAAGCTTGGTATCTCGGATGAAAAATATCGAAAAATTGGCCAAAAACATTCATTTTTTCACCCTCAACTAAGCAGTTTTGTACAAGAAAGAAACGATTTTTGCGAGCCATTTTTGCAAGTCATCGTATTGATTGGATTGACTTTGCCTAATTTTAACGTTCCGAACTTCTGGTCGCGTCATAGAGTAGCGGTAAGACGTCAGATTTTCTTTCACTTTCTTTCCGATTTCTCCTCAAGGGTTCGGGCCTGCCTATTGCCACTTTTATTTTATTTATTTATTTTTTTGCTCAACACACACCTCCAAACAACCGGGCAACGCCAGGCACCTAGGCTAGTTCCGAATAAAGTAAAAAAAAATTATTATTCTGTTTTTTATCTGAAGAAGGCCAGAAGAATTGTTGGTCGAAACGTGGTGAAATAAATATGAAGATGAGGATAACAGTCCAAAAATAAATAAATAAAATAAATATTCGCATATAAAAGATTTATAAGCAAAAAGTTGGCTTTGGAATACAGCGTCGCTATTTTTATAAGGAGTGACAAATCTGCATGGTCTGAATCTTGAGGTTGTGTGCCGTCTTTCTCTAGCCACAATGATGTTTCTTGGAAATACAAAACACGTTTACTGAATGAGTATGAGTATTAGTAAACACATATACAGGCTTATTTATATGATACAAGTAAAGGTGGTATACAGGTAAATGTATCCATATTCATATAAAACCTTAATTTTGATAGTTGTCATTCTTTCATGTGGGTTGCTTATAATTTCCTCAATACTGGAATATATTACACCACCTCAAACCCAAGCGATTTATACTAAACTAAACGAACAGAAACACAATATGCCTCCAACTATATGAAGGTGATTGCACTTTGCATACTTATTAATTAAACAGCTGAAAACGATTAACGAAAATATTCCATGGTCTAGCACGCGATTACAATTGGAATGTTGATATATACCTACGAGATATAGTATCGTAAAGTTACATAAAGAAATCAACAACAAAATTGATCCATAAACGATTACTAAGTACTCTTACTAGAAAGCTTTGGTAAATTAATACTCCGCAAGTATAGAAAACTATATGGTATTATGTACCTGTTTGCATGGTATGAAAACCTATTTCTATAACGAATCATATAAACTTATAAAATATATTTATATTCTAGTATTGAATGGGTGATTTACAACCTAAATAAATTGAACCACAATCATCAAATTTAAGTATTTTATATACGAGAGGCGTGCAATAAGTAATGCCCACTTCAAGTTGTCTGATCTAGCTGAAATTTTGCATGTGCAATGATTTTTTATCTCTACGTGTCATGTGGAAAATTACAGCTCTGAACTAATTGTGGTTTCTGCTTTACAGGTGTTTGAACTGAGTCAGGTGTGAAATGGAGTCTGTTGAATGTCAAGCAGTGATCCGTTTTTTGTATTTGAAAGAATGCACACCACAGGGGACTTTTGATAAAATGAAAGAAACTTATGGTGATTATGCTCCATCATATGACCTTGTAAAACGCTGGCATCGTGAATTCAAACATGGCCGGAAGTCTGTGGAAAAAGCTCCCAGACCTGGTCGCCCCCTTCTGCCATTGATGAGGCATCTGTGCATAAGGTGTCTGCCAGATTGATTTCCAAGTTGCTCACACCATTCCAGAAGCTAGCACGCGTTGAGTGCTCGAGGACGAATTTGGAGATGTGCCAAGAAGATGAGTGAAAGTTTTTTCAAAAGACTGATTGCACAGGATGAATCTTGGGTCTTTTACTATGATCCAGAGACCAAATCCCAATCAATGCAGTGGAAGCACATAGACTCACCACCTCCAAAGAAGGCAAGGGTGCAGCCCTCCGCTGGCAAGGTCATGCTCACAGTCTTCAGGGACCATGACGGAGTAGTGATGACAGATTTTCTGGTAAAGGGTGCCACAGATACAGGAGCCTATTATGCTTCACTTTTGAGGAAACTATCAAAATCAAGAGGCGGGGCATGATCAACAAAGTTACCCTCCTCCTACAGGAAAACGTTCTAGTCCACAATTCGCATGTCGCAAGATCAGAAGCATGGGCGTGTGGTTATGAAATCCTTCCCCATACTCCCTACTCTCCTGAGCTTGCACCCTCTGACTTTCACCTCTTCTCAGCCATGAAGTTGTTTGTGAAAAGAAAGTGTTTCCCAGATGATGCAGCCTTGATTTCTGAAGTCACGTCGTGGTTGGAGGACAAACCTGGGGTGCTCTACAAAAACGGTCTCCAGACTACATTAAACGATTGGAGAAATGCATAACTGTGTGCTTTTTTATGTAGAGAAAGACTAATAATTGTGCCAAGTTTCGTTGCTCTACTGCTATGGGAAGTGGGTCAGTGGCATTACTTATTGCACGCCGCTCGTAGATATGAAAACCTTCGACTGTGTAATTACATCGGACACTGCGGCAGAGTGGAAAATATAACTCCTAGTATACCACTTTTACTTGATCAGATAAACCGGCCTGTATATTTGTTCCCTGGCTTTTACTTTGACCATATGTGCATATATTTTATAAGTACATGAATAAATAAATAATTTAAAAACAAGAAACAAACGAACAGATAAAAAGGCGAGGAATAAAATAAATAGAGTTTATCAATAAAATAGATTGTTAATGGAATCACTGCCAGAAAAGAAAAACAACTATTAAGACCAAACATAGGGAAGTTACAGCGGTGAGGGTATAATATGACTTCAGATCAAAGCCAAAACTTAAGCCAATAAACAACCGCTAAACTTAAAAATGCCAATACTCTCCTGCTAGCAGCTTGACCATAGGGGGATCACACTCCCCTTCTTTTCTCACCTTACCCCTACGCCCTTCCTTAACCAACCTCCCTCCAAAACCCTAGCTGCTCACACTCACAAAGCCCACTTTCTTTCAGAGCATAAATTAAACACGAATATATTTCATAAAAATGTATGTAATCTTGATTCTCGTTTCAATATCGCCCCCTTTTTTGGTCTGATGGAGTAGTCTCTCTGAAACATATAAAATATATATATATATATATATATATATATATAACTACTTCATTTACTCACATGAAATTAATATACGAAAGTATAGATTTATGCGTAAACTTTAAGCATTAACTTAAAAAGTGCTCAATACGTAGGTAGAGCTAGTTAGTAATTTATAAAATATATATGGCGATTAAGCTACACTGAATATTCGGTGTTTCATCCACTCTAGGATTCGTCAGGCTTCTGCGCAAATTTTGTGGTTGTTTATCGTTTTTATATGGTCCTCTTCTGTAGAGTATTTTTGTTAGCCAATCAGCTTTCTAGTATCCACCGCGCCCCTTCCTATCAGCCAATGGGTATGCATTTTATCGAACAAAGGATCTTTTTTAAAAATAGGTTAGTGGTTTAAGGCAGACATTTTTTATATATAAATATATATATGTGTACATACATATATGCACATATATATATACGTATATATACATATATGTGTGATCGTTTATGCATATTCATGTTTATTTAATTTATTTATTTGTTTATTTCCTTTTGTTTTTGTTAGTTTTAAAAGTATTTTGTATCGCTATCCTAGAGTAAATTTTATTTTGTGAACACAGTTATTTGCTATTTCTTTTCTACAGTTTAATAGATTTTGGGGTTCTTTAAAGTACAGGATAGCAAATTTTTCATGAAGGCATAATTTACATGGGTCGTCTAAATGTCTACACGTGGTAGCTTGTCTTGTTATTCTCCATTCGACTACCGGCGAACGTCCGCTTTCTTTGAGTTCCCAGTATTTTTTCGCTAATGTTGTTTTTATACGGTGTTTTTTTTATTGTTGAATGTACTTTTGTGGTCATAGTATCGTGTTTTGAAATCTAAGGAAGTCATGCCTACGTAATATTTCTTGTTATTCGGGTTTTCTTTCGCAAATATTGTTTTCTGATAAACTACGCTTTTTGTTAGACATTTATTTTGAACTGGGCAAAGTGTGCGGTGTCTAGAGTTGCATTTATCTTGTTCGTTATTAGTATTTTTTATTTATGGTATTGTTGTTCTTGTCCGGGGTTGGTTTGTTGTTGTTGTTGTTATTATTATTATTATTATTATTATTATTATTATTATTATTATTATTATTATTATTATTTCTGCTAGTGTTAGTTTTAATTTTTTTCATGGTATCTACTTTTTTATTGTTTATTTTGTTGTTGTTTACATTGTTTTTATTTAGTATTTTGTTATTATGTGCTTTAATAATCATCTCTAAATTTTCGCAACAACTGTAGGATAAATTTAGGGTATTTTTAATGAAGATTTTGTGTAAGGGGTTGGTTGCGGGAACGTGTTTTTCAATAAGATCTAGAAATTTCTTGCCAAGTTTTGTTTTTAACATTTGATTGTATCGGGCCGTATACCAAATTATTTATTCTGTTTGAAATTCATATTGAAATTCATAAATATATTTCGAAGGAAACCTTCATCTTCAGTATGTCATTTTTTTTTCAATATAAATATTGTTCAACATTCAATATAAGTTTTGACAAACCCTTGTGGTTTTCTCCAGAAAGCATTCGTTTATCCAGTAGAAATTCAAGTTATCTCCTGTATGCATTCAAGTACTCGCTTGTATTCGTATGTGTGCGCGTATGTATACATGAACTGGTTAATAATGTCTCTATTTCGAAAGTGATTGAACAGAGTTATTTCCCTTGCCTTCTTTACCAACACCTTACCTCACCTACGTAATCCGCAAATATAATGCGTGCGCATGCGATAAAAACTGATCCAATTCTCCTCTCTCTCTCTCTCTCTCTCTCTCTATCTATCTATCTATCTATCTATCTATCTCTCTCTCTCTCTCGACGATTTCAGGGGAATGGCGTTTATGTTGTGCATAATAACAGCAGGGCGAACGCATTGAACGAACTGCGCAGAAGGCGACATTATCGGCGTCATTTGTCCTTGATTTAGTCGCCATTTTATTGGCATGTCTCTCATCAATGTCACGCTGTCTTATCGACATGGCGATCAAAATTGTGCCCAACACTGAATAAGAAAAGAAATAAAACGCCACGTACTTTTATTTTTCATTCCTAAAACATTTGCATGTCACCCATAAAACAATTATACTTCTCATTGTAAATAAAAAAAATGCAACGGAAACGAAGTTTTATGTGTCTTTATCGTTTGTGTTGTCCATTTTATCGCGTAGTCACTTCTGGTTTTCTGATGGCATTTTATCGATCAGTTACTTCTGGATTTTAACGTGACATAAGAAAGTAACTGAAACCATTACTTGTATTGAAACAGATTTGTGTGGCTTTGTTTTATTTCTTTTATCAGTAATTATATAAAATCAGGTATGTGCATATGTTATATATGTGTATGTGCTAGATTTACGCTAAAACTCTTCACTCGATTATTATAAAGAACACAGTTGTTATGCGTTAAAAGTGGTAATGTCTGCTATATTTAATTTGAGTAAATTTTATGAAGACGTAATATAAATGCCAAACTATCTTTGTGGACATTCAGAGAGACTTATTTGTGTAAATGTTTAAAAATAATTATTAGAATTAAAATATAAATGCTGTCAAAACTTTATAGAAAATAAAATATTTGGTTAGAGCATAACTTTTTTCACTATTTATATACAGTCAGGTATGTGAATATGTTTTATATTTGTATGTGCTACATTGTTAAATTTTATTTGAAACTTCAAATATTTTCGATTTGCATTGAATTCGATACATAATCATGAAATATTGCAAGATTCCTGGAATTTTAATTTCTTTTTAGACATCTTAAATGTTTCTTTAATACCATTTTGTTGATTTCAATAAACATTAGAATAAGGATTTTAAATGATTAAAAGATACTCTTCTACAGTAGCTAAGGTCTCTTTGTGCAAGGGTCTGTCAGGATTAGCTGGCATGAGCATATTTTTCCCTACAACTTAATTATAAAAAATATTCCAAATAGCTCTCCTTTGTGTGGCTTACAAACACTGACTTTTATAGGGAATGATACACCTTATCCAAGTGAAATCAACTGAAGTAACAGCACTCAACCAGGCTAGAATCATGAATTTGCTAAGACTGTAAAACCACAAAAAATATATAATATATTAAAATGGTCAATTGATGAGAGGAAAAGTAGTTTCATAATTTCTTTACTATCTCAGTTTTTGGGAGGTAAAGGAGAACTTTAATGTTGGTTTGTTGTTTTTGTTTTACAGCATATCAACTCTTTTCAGGTTATTTAATACCGAATCCAGTGATTTTGAAGAAAGCATTTTTAATTAAATATTTTTTTTTCAAGTCGATTTCTATTTAACCCATAGTTGGGACCCTAACAGGTACTGCCACATCGGGTCAGAATGGGCCTGGGAGCAATGGCGATTAAAGGGTGACTCCACACACCCCAAAGCCCGCAAGCTCGAGCCTCACTATCGGATAGATTTTAAGGTCATATCCAGAACGAAAAAGCTTTAATGGAACATTCGAATGACTATGTGTTTCATATTGAGATCAAGTATTAGCCCCCAAAATGGTACTTTTGATTTCTGAAAATTTCGACTGAATAAAATTTTACAAAAAAGTACATAACGTATAGTGGCGTTATATCTTGGCGTTAATCAACATAATTTTATATGTAAAGTGCTCTGTTATGCAATGCACTTTACCTGGAATGGTTTTTCATCCAGTTACTTTTTATAGAATATTGACTGATCACTTACAACGATGAATCGTCACGCAAAGTTTAGCCTTAATATCATTGTTAGTTAAAAGATGAGCAATATTAAAATAGGATTTGAACACGCTGAACAGAATTTGATAATTTTAAAAATTTGATAATTTTAAAAATTTGATAATTTTAAGACGCTTAGAAACTCATTTGTGATGATTGGAGAACAATACTATGCTACTCTGTTCCAGAGATGGAATGTCCATGAAAAATAGTTGGTTTTGTGTGTGTGTGTGTGTATGTGTGTGTGTGTGTGTGTGTGTGTGTGTGTGTGTGTGTGTGTGTGTGTGTGTGTGTGTGTGTGTGTGTGTGTGAAAGCTCTGTTGGGTTTAAGTAACATAAATGACAAGTAGAGAATTTCTTCCTTTTGCTAATATGTAATCAACCGTCCTTTAACCACGTTACAGAGGCTTCCATATCAATATATTCCTGTGCTATTTCATCCTGGAAATACTTGGCACGCTCTTTGTTGTATCATTCTTCCGGTTTTCTGCTATTGAAGATCGTCATGTATTCCAAATAGCTCTCTTTTTCTGCCGACTTTTCTGGGCTATTGTCGTTTCTAACTTTTTTCTCTCTTCCTTTCTCATTTGTAAAACAATCTAATTCAAAATACATGGCCAAATTTGTGATGGAATTAGTTCTATCGGCTCTGCTCTCTTGGTGTTTGTGTGGCACAATGACGTAGCTCCTCTTTTGGGGGAGTTGGAGGCTTCTACCTTAATAATCCATATACTTGGCTTCTAACCTAGTGCCTAACTTTGTGATGAAGTTAAAACGTGTCATGCACGTGCTTTGTGGGGTTGGGAATGTACGAGCATATCAACCAGGTTGTTATGAAACGTTAGCGGTGTCAGAATCATTCGAGAAAGGTCAGGATTGCACGCGGATAGCTGAATTTGAAAACAACGCAAACATTGCGTAAAACGCATATTTATCTCTCTCTCTCTCTTTCTCTCTCTCTCTCTCTCTCTCTCTCGTTCTCTATCTCTCTCTCTCTCGTTCTCTCTCTCTCGTTCTCTATCTCTCTCTCTTTCTCTATCTCTCTCTCTTTCTCTCTCTCTTTCTTTCTCTATCTCTCTCTTTCTCTCTCTCTCTCTCTTTCTCTATCTCTCTTTTTCTCTATCTTTCTCGTTCTCTCTCTCTCGTTCTCTCTCTTTCTCTATCTCTCTCTCGTTCTCTCTCTTTCTCTATCTCTCTCTTTCTCTATCTCTCTCTTTCTCTCTCTTTCTCTATCTCTCTCTTTCTCTCTCTTTCTCTATCTCTCTCTCGTTCCCTCTCTCTCGTTCTCTCTCTTTCTCTCTCTCTCTTTCTCTATTTCTCTCTTGCACTCCCTTTCTCTCTCTTTCAATTAAGAAAAGGAGAATTGAATATATAATTCTATTGTTTTAAAACAGTTGGCGCTTGGAGTGTGCACGCGCCAGGAGATATAGCAGTTTTGTGCGCGTGCTCCCTCATTGTTAAACGCAAAATAAAAAATATATTTTTTATAAAAAAGCATTTGTTCGCTGTTTCTGTACAGCATGAGGTTTCTGTCATTAATGCCGACGATACCTGTAAAGACGCAATGAAGACACAAGAAGCGACCCATGCCAGCCGGTTATAGCCGACGACATCGCAACCCGTTGCGTTTATGTTTCAATGTGCATGTCGTTTGATATCGTTTATTTCCTGGGGGAGCTGTTTGCGTACCCAGGACGTTTCTCAACCAAGTAACACTCCCCGGGAAACGATAGTGTCATATTGGAACCGTAATTCCAGGATGTTTCCTTGCATAGGAACAAGCTCGACCCTACGGGGAAAAAATCCACGGAGACAACACCTAAACTCCACCACTAGACGAATCAAAATCCAGGGAAACACAACAGAAGAAATCAATAACTAGCAGAATGTAGATCCACCGAAAACAACTACAAAAAAATAACCACTAGACAAATAAAAATCCACGAAAACGCAACAGCGCAAGAACTCAACTCAAAAACAGCCACTTCAGCCCAGCATCTAAAGAGGAAAAAGAAGACACCAGAAAACTCCAGAAAAACTAAGGCAAGTATCATTTCCTTTGCTCTTTTTGTTACTCTGCAAATTTTTGTTTCGGAAATTTGTAAAAATTATTTTCTTGATAGAGCTTTTTGTTTGAACGTCGGCTATTTAAAAAATATATACATATAGACAAAATTGCTGACATTAACAAAGCCCAATTTAACAGAGTCTCTAAAGTTGAATCGCAGATCCCAATCTTTACTGGAAAACCGTTTGACTTTAGTTCATCGCTAGCAGCCCTAAAAAAAAAGAGCGGATCTATCCGCTAACAAACCCAGAGCTAGTAAACCAGGCATACTATTTTATGGACAGTCTAGTATCGGAAATGTTCGGTGAATTTCTGATTGATCATCCGAACTGCACCAGTAAGGATCTGCTCGGTCAAGTAGCAGCCCATTGCGGCGAGTTCACAAATGCTGCCGGCGCTGCTCGGGCTTTAATAAGAATAAAACAAAATCGAGGAGAGGTACTCGCGAATTTAGTAAGTAGGATGAATAAAAGTCCTAAGTAAGCCTATAGGGACGCAGAGGTGAGGGAAAGTTCAGCTGTGCATGTGCATGTGCGCTTACCTTAATTCTCCACAGATGCGTTAAGTAACACCTTTACCAAGGAGAATGTAGTCAGATAAAATCCGGCAACATTATCTAAGGGTTTGTCTAGACAAAGCGAAATGTACTATGAGCGACTCCAATTGGACACAGAAAGGAACAGGCTATCATAAATCATAGATCACTAAATTATAACATTAGCAAGTATCAGGGACCAGAGGGACGACTAGATTTAGGGTACCCAAAACCGTACCTTACAGCAGCTGTAAAGCTGTAAGGAATAAGATTTGTGGGTGTGCTTCAGCAAGACCGCGGCGAGGGCGTTTCAGCCATAACAGGCCAATGGTCCCGTAAGGAATAATTAAATAACTTCACCTGAGAAAAAAGAAAGGGCATGTTACACTGGAAACCCACTCACCATCGACAGCCACGGACATGCAACCATGTCAAATCCTCAAAATAAGGAGTAATCCTGGGAAGAATAAACACTAGAGGTCATGGATGTCGAGAAGGCGGTGAAAGCAGACCTAAACGGGCCCACCAAAGAAATGAATCGATCAAGAAAACTCGGGAAAATAGAGAGACTTGGTGACATTAAGTCCCCAATTAGCGCTCCGGAATTGAGTGTGTCGTTAAAATAAGGGGTAGACCGACAGAGCCACTGATCGACACTGGATTGGAAGTCTCGCTCCTCAGAACATCAGTTTGTGAGGAATTAAAAACGCATAATGAGGAATTATACGATATTAACTTAACAGTTACTCTCGCAAAGGGGCAAAGGATGGCACTGAAAAGCATGGCCCATTTGCCTATTAAAATGAAGGTGAAATTCGTCAAGGTTTTATATCACCCCAGACTTGATCGGGAGTTGATATTAGGTGCAGACTGTTGCAAAGAAACCGAACCCAAATAACATTTCACACTAACTAACTAACTAACTAACTAACTAACTAACTTACGGTTAGAAGGGTGAACATCCCATTGGCAATAATACCAGTGGTAGAGTCGAGTAATCGCCATGTACTGCATTGACGCATTCTGCTATAGCAGTTTTAAACAAACATTAAAAGAATCCACCCCGTCTGCATCGGACCTCAGTTCAGGAAAGGAAACCTGAGATAGATGCAATTAAGGTATGCCCCACCCATCCACACCACAGGTACCGGTGAACCGTAACAATCTCAGGACTTTCCTTTCAGAAAAAGAAGGAACTTTAAAGTACTAATCCTTTACACCTAAATCCGAGCACTCTCAAACTCGTAGAGAAAATCTAGACAACTCACAACTTCGACAATTCTCGAATTTACCCCTTGTCAACATTATAAGTAGTAGTCGACTACAAAACAAACAACTTTTGAAAACGAGCAGGAAATTTGAAAAAAAATACACAGGAGCAAAGACAAATGATCTACACACTGACACACAATTTTGTTAAGGAATTCAAAACAAAAAGTCACTAGAATCGAATGAAAAAATAATGAAATAAAATAAAAAGCGTTGAAACTATAAGAACAATAATATATGCAAGTAAATACAAATCAAATGACTATAAAACTAACGTTTAACAAAAATGACCAAATATTATATTAACAAAAATGACCAAATATTATATTAACAAAAATGATCAAAAGAATTAATTTTAAGAAGCCCACAAAATTAAATGAAAAAAAAATAAACAGAAGATTAAATTCGTTTTCAAAAGCTAAAAAAAATATATTAAAAAATAATCAAAAGAATTTATATTTCAAAAAAGTAAATAATTGGAGAGACAAGATATAGCATTTTAAAAATAACAAGAGTGCCAACGACTCGATGATGTTATGACCTTTGCTAGTGTGAGCAAAGGTCACAAAAAGGGGGGGTACAAGTGTGGAACAATGACGTAGCTCTACTTTTTTGGAGAGGGAGTGGGGGCTGAAGGCTTTTATATTATAATTCTTATGCTTAGCTTCTAACCCTGTGACCAACATTGTGATGAAATTAAAACGTGTCACGCAGGTGCTATGTGGGTTAGGAATATTGGAGCATATCAACCAGGTTTGACTGACAAGTGTTATGAATCTTTAGAGGTGTCAGAATCATTCGCGAAAGGTCACACTTGTACGCGGATAGCTGAATTTGAAAAGAACATAAACATTGCATAAAACGCACATTTCTTTCTCCACCCCCCTCTCTCTCCCTCTCTCTCTCTCTCTCTCTCTCTCGTTCTCTCTCTCAATGAAGAAAGAAAGAATTGAATATATAATTATATTGTTTTAAAACAGTTGAAGCTTTGATTTGTTCACTGTTTCTATACAAGCGTTAAATTTCATCATGAGGTCCTGTCATTAATGCCGACGATGCCTGTAACGACGCAATGAAGACCCATACCAGCCGGTTATATCCGAGGACATCTCCACCCGTTGCGTTTATGTTTTTATGTGCCTATCGTTTTATATTGTTTTTTCCCCCGGGGGAGCTGGTTGCGTTTCTAGGAGGTTTCTCAACCAAGTAACACTCCTGGGAAACAATAGTGTCACATTTGTATACGATTTCAAGATTTATATTCTATGAGCTAATCAGATATTGTCAGATAGTGCTCACAATAATGACTCAGTGTTGGTGTATTCGTGTTTCTGATATATATTAAAAAACAGCCCAGTTTTTATTTAGCTGCTGAAAAGTTGGCAAATTTGGATAAATATTAGGCTTTGCTTATAATTTATACCTAGCAACCGTGTTAACCGTGTAATATCCCGGTTGATTTGAGTGGCATTTTACGTAATATGTATTATCATTCCGACTCCCATTTCTCATCCTCTGATCGTAATTGCCTATGCAACTAATCCGCATTGAAGCGGTTCAAAGCGACAGATCGCTGAAATCAATGTGACGCTGTAACGCATGTGATTTTAGCGCGTATTAAATTAAATGCTTTCTAGTTATCAGGACATCTCGGTCATGAAAAAAAGACATTAATAGTCAACTAGGATCTGGAACGGGGAATATAACTTTATTCTACGTGTATTATTAATCCCATACCTTATTTCTTATTATAATTTTCAGTTTGTTTCTATTTTGATATCATTTACTTTATCGATATAGTAATAATCTAAAGCAGCTGTATATTCATACGTACGTTATCACCCTTCAGCACTTTTAAATATATGTAACTATCCGATAGCCATAGTTGCAATACAGAACAAGTAATTTATTTTTTTATTTGATGTGGCTTTTTTTTTCAAAGGCGAAACTCAAATTACAATATAATTAATTTATATTAGGACTAAAATATCGATCCTGGCGAAAGATATTGTTATTGGATCTGCGTTAGCGCGGGATGCCCAGAAAATTGTAATCAGTCATAAATAGTGCATTATTTTTATATTTTAAAATACACCTCGTTATCCGAATATATTTTGAGATTAAATTAATCAAAGTGAATAGTTATGATTTTGTCAGCTCGAATAACAGCGTAACATTATGTCGTGGGGTTTTCTTCCCCCCCCCTCGAAAACCAACAGAATTGAAATATCCCAGAAACTCCTACAAGGATAAGTCTGTGGAATTTCCACTGATCTTACAATTAGGATAAATTACGTCCCATTAATTCCATGAACAGAACAGCTTTTCCACATTTTTTACGAAGATTAACATCAAAAACTTAGGAATATAATTTTTTATTCTAATTTTTTGGAAAGTCAATTATATAAATTTTATTATCATAATGAGTCCAGGCTTAAAATATAAGGAGTCATCAAAAAGAATTAAAATTCAGAGAATCATGATTAATTGATAAACAATGACTATAAAACAAAGTCTAATAGATTTGAATTTAAAAATAGTAAATGCCCTCGATAACACTTTAAAATACACACGAAAAAACTGAAATTCGTAGAATATTTATTATCTGCGTTACAAAAAGTTAAACGTATCAGTATTCTAACAAATGGTTTTTATCCCTTTTTAATCATTTTTCATGGGACGTATTCTAAATTATATCCGACTTGTATTGAATTTCTTTCAAAGGAATTATGTATTTAATAAATTTTTATGTATTCTTAAACTACATTTAATTAAAGTTTTAGTAGTATTATATTTGAATTTTTTCTCGCATAACTACCTTTTTCGGGAAATAAAATTTACCTGTCCTCACACACACACACACACACACACACACACGATATATATATATATATATATATATATATATATATATATATATATATATATATATATACTCGATTACACACATGTGTGTGTTTGTGTGTGAGTTTACATTTGCACATAAGTCAAAAGATGAAGTAACCAACACTATCTCGGTCTTATTATTTATTTATTTCAACACAGTATTTCAACCCAATATTGCATAATGATAATAATAATAATAATAATAATAATAATAATAATAATAATAATAATAATAATAATTTTAAACCCTCTCATTTGAAAAAGTCCTATGTGATTGAAATAAATTTAAATGATATTGAAGTACATTTTCAGATGTCTCTTTCTTCAAAGTTTTATTTGCTCTGCAAGAAGTTAATTCATCCATTATTATTAACATGTTTTAAACCAAATTTTTAACATATTAAAATTATGGTAATGTTTAAATGCAAATTAAAGTCAAACTAGAATGAATAATTTGATTAAGATTCATGATTATCGGTTTTTTCATAATCGAGCACGCATATAATATTTTAACAAAAAAAAAAAAAAAATATATATATATATATATATATATATATATATATATATATATATATATATATATATAGGCAGCAAAAAGAAAGTCCGGACTTGTAATTTTTTTCCAAAACTACAAATTTAAACGAAATTTAATGTAACTGTTTAAAAAAAACTATACGTCATTTGATTGACTTTTTATTCTTCTATAATATTACCTGTTCATATTTTACTTCTAGAACACACGTGATCAATTAAAAACATTATAAATTTTAATTGCGTAAAACAAAAATAAATCGTGACTTTAGTTTTTATTCTATTTAAAAATATCTGTTCTTGCTTTTTACATCTATATTTTTTAGTTATTTTGTATTTGCTGTACGAATTGTGAATTGGCAATTGCCGTGTTTCATGCCAGGTTGCAATTTCGGAAGTAAGCTTTAAAATATTACACACTTTTCGTATTACGCTAATCAAAACAGGAAATAACATAAAAAGACTACTGAGGACAAACACACATATCACCACACAATATTTCACCACGCAATATATCACCACATAATATATCACCACACAATATATCACCATACAATATATCGCCACACAATATATCACCACACAATATTTCACCACAAAATATATCACCACATAATATATCGCTACACAATATATCACCACGCAATATATCACCATACAATATATCGCCACACAATATATCACCACACAATATATCACCACACAATATATCACCACACAATATATCACCATACAATATATAGCCATACAATATATCACCACGCAATATATCACAACACAATATATCACCACACAATATATCACCACACAATATATCGCCACACAATATATCACCACGCAATATATCACCACACAATATATCGCCACACAATATATCACCACACAATATATCGCAACACAATATATCACAACGCAATATATCACCACACAATATATCACCACACAATATATCACCACACAATATATCGCCATACAATATATCACCACACAATATTTCATCACACAATATATCACCACACAATATATCGCCATACAATATATCACGACACAATATATCACCACACAATATATCACAACGCAATATATCACCACACAATATATCACCACACAATATATCACCACACAATATATCGCCATACAATATATCAGCACACAATATATCACCACACAATATATCGCCATACAATATATCACCACACAATATATCACCAAACAATATATCACCACGCAATATATCACACAACAATATATCGCCACACAATATATCACCACGCTATATATCACCATACAATATATCGCCACACAATATATCACCACACAATATATCACCACACAATATATCACCACACAATATATCGCCATACAATATATCACCACACAATCTATCACCACACAAGATATCGCCATACAATATATCACCACACAATATATCACCACACAATATATCGCCACACAAGATATCACCACACAATATATCACCACACAATATATCACCACACAATATATCACCACACAATATATCACCATACAATATATCACCACACAATATATCGCCTTACAATATATCACCACACAATATATCACCACACAATATATCGCCACACAATATATCACCACACAATATATCACCACACAATATATCACCACACAATATATCACCACACAATATATCACAACACAATATATCACCACACAATATATCACCACGCAATATATCACCACACAATATATCGCCACACAATATATCACCACACAATATATCACCATACAATATATCACCACACAATATATCACCACACAATATATCGCCACACAATATATCACCACACAATATATCACCACACAATATATCACCACACAATATATCGCAATACAATATATCACCACACAATATATCACCACACAATATATCGCCACACAATATATCACCACACAATATATCACCATACAATATATCACCACACAATATATCACCACACAATATATCACCACACAATATATCGCCATACAATATATCACCACACAATATATCACCACACAATATATCGCCATACAATATATCATCACACAATATATCACCAAACAATATATCACCACACAATATATCACCACACAATATATCACCACACAATATATCACCACACAATATATCGCCACACAATATATAACCACACAATATATCACCACACAATATATGACCATATAATATATAACCACACAATATATCACCACACAATATATCGGCACACAATATACCACCACACAATATATAGCCACACAATATAGCACCACACAATATATCGCCACACAATATATCACCACACAATATATCACCACACAATATATCACCACACAATACATCACCACACAATATATCACCACGCAATATATCACCACACAATATATCGCCACACAATATATCACCACGCAATATATCACCACACAATAAATCGCCACACAATATATCACCACACAATATATTACGACACAATATATCACCACACAATATATCACCACACAATATATCACCACACAATATATCACAACACAATATATCGCCATACAATATATCACAACACAATATATCACCACACAATATATCACCACACAATATATCACAACACAATATATCGCCATACAATATATCACCACACAATATATCACCACACAATATATCACCACGCAATATATCACCACACAATATATCGCCACACAATATATCACCACGCAATATATCACCATACAATATATAGCCACACAATATATCACCACACAATATATCACCACACAATATATCGCCACACAATATATCACCACATAATATATCGGCATACAATATATCACCACACAATGTTTCACCACACAATATATCGCCACACAATATATCACCACACAATATATCGCCATACAATATATCACCACATAATATATCACCACACAATATATCACCACGCAATATATCACCATACAATAGATCACCACGCAATATATTACCACACAATAGATCAGCACACATGATATCACCACGCAATACATCACCACACAATAGATCACCACACAATATATCACCACACAATATATCACCACACAATATATCACCACATAATATATCGGCGTACAATATATCACCACACAATGTTTCACCACACAATATATCGCCACACACTATATCACCACACAATATATAACCACATAATATATCGCCTTACAATATATCACCACATAATATATCGCCATACAATATATCACCACACAATATATCACCACGCAATATATCACCATACAATAGATCACCACGCAATATATCACCAAACAATAGATGACCACACAATATATCACCTCACAATATATCACCACGCAATATATCACCACCCAATATATCGCCACACAATATATCACCACGCAATATATCACCACACAATATATTGCCACACAATATATCACCACACAATATATCACGACACAATATATCACCACACAATATATCACCACACAATATATCACCACACAATATATCACAACACAATATATATGGCCATACAATATATCACAACACAATATATTACCACACAATATATCACCACACAATATATCACAACACAATATATCGCCATACAATATATCACCACACAATATATCACCACACAATATATCACCACACAATATATCACCACACAATATATCGCCACACAATATATCACCACGCAATATATCACCATACAATATATCGCCACACAATATATCACCACACAATATATCACCACACAATATATCACCACACAATATATCGCCACACAATATATCACCACGCAATATATCACCATACAATATATCGCCACACAATATATCACCCCATAATATATCACCACACTATATATCACCACACAATATATCGCCATACAATATATCACCACACAATATATCACCACGCGATATATCACCACACAATATATCACCACGCAATATATCACCACACAATATATCGCCACACAATATGTCACCACATAATATATCGCCATACAATATATCACAACACAATATATCACCACACAATATGTCACCACACAATATATCACCACACAATATATCACCACATAATATATCGGCATAGAATATATCACCATACAATGTTTCACCACACAATATATCGCCACACAATATATCACCACATAATATATCACCACACAATATATCACCACGCAATATATCACCATACAATAGATCACCACGCAATATATCACCACAGAATAGATCAGCACACAATATATCACCACGCAATACATCACCACACAATAGATCACCACACAATATATCACCACACAATATATCACCACACAATATATCACCACACAATATATCACCACATAATATATCGGCATACAATATATCACCACACAATGTTTCACCACACAATATATCGCCACACAATATATCACCACACAATATATAACCACATAATATATCGCCTTACAATATATCACCACATAATATATCGCCATACAATATATCACCACACAATATATCACCACGCAATATATCACCATACAATAGATCACCACGCAATATATCACCACACAATAGATCACCACACAATATATCACCACACAATATATCACCACACAATAGATCACCACACAATATATCACCACACAATATATCACCACGCAATATATCACCACACAATAGATAACCACACAATAGATAACCACACAATATATCACCACACAATAGATCACCAAACAATATATCACCACACAATAGATCACCACACAATATATCATCACACAATATATCACCACACAATAGATCATCACACAATATATCACCACACAATATATCACCACATAATATATCGCCATACAATATATCACCACGCAATATATCACCACACAATATATCACCACATAATATATCGGCATACAATATATCACCACATAATATATCGGCATACAATATATCACCACATAATATATCGGCATACAATATATCACCACATAATATATCGGCATACAATATATCACCACATAATATTTCGGCATACAATATATTACCACATAATATATCGGCATACAATATATCACCACATAATATATCACCACACAATATATCACCACACAATATATCACCAAACAATATATCACCACACAATATATCGCCATACAATATATCACCACATAATATATCGCCATACAATATATCACCACACAATATATCACCACACAATATATCACCACACAATATATCGCCACACAATATATTATACTTTATATCCATCAATACACTTACGTGCCGACAAAATAAACTCAAACTTTACAACACGCGTATACTAGCGTCGTCTGAGCTTATATAATTAATAAAGCATTTGTTATATTTCCTGGTGATTTTAAATCATATGAGCTAATCAAAGTAGATTAATAGAAAAATTACAAAACTACATAAGACATGTTAAAAAAATATCGTCTCTATTTATATTACTTTTAATATGTATATATAAAAATTATAATCAATATGAAGAGATTATCAGTAAATTAGATAGTAAATAACAAAAAATTTTGAATTTTGAAATGGTGAATTTAATGGAAGGAGATAAATGCAACAGATTTGTAAAAAATAAAATAGTTTCTTTTTGAGAGACGAGAACGAAGGACACAGGTAGGGAAGATTTTTTTATGAAAGGAATCAGTTAGCCTAATAAATCGGTTAGCCTAATAAATCAGTTAGCCAAATAAATCGGTTAGCCTAATAAATCAGTTAGCCTAATAAATCAGTTAGCCTAATAAATCGGTTAGCCTAATAAATAAGTCAGCCTAATAAATCGGTTAGCCTAATAAATCAGTTAGCCTAATAAATCAGTTAGCCTAATAAATCGGATAGCCTAATAAATCGGTTAGCCTAATAAATCGGTTAGCCTAATAAATCAGTTAGCCAAATAAATCGGTTAGCCTAATAAATCAGTTAGCCTAATAAATCGGTTAGCCTAATTAATAAGTCAGCCTAATAAATCGGTTAGCCTAATAAATCAGTTAGCCTAATAAATCAGTTAGCCTAATAAATCGCATAGCCTAATAAATCAGTTAGCCTAATAAATCGGTTAGCCTAATAAATAAGTAAGCCTAATAAATCGGTTAGCCTAATAAATCGGTTAGCCTAATAAATCAGTTAGCCTAATAAATCAGTTAGCCTAATAAATCGGAGAGCCTAATAAATCGGTTAGCCTAATAAATCGGTTAGCCTAATAAATCAGTTAGCCAAATAAATCGGTTAGCCTAATAAATCAGTTAGCCTAATAAATCGGTTAGCCTAATAAATCAGTTAGCCTAATAAATCGGATAGCCTAATAAATCAGTCAGCCTAATAAATCGGTTAGCGTAATAAATTAGTTAGCCTAATAAATCGGTTAGCCTAATAAATCGGTTAGCCTAATAAATCGGGGCAAAAAATCTAGATCTCATCTGGGGAACATTTTTTGTTTATTTGTGTAAGGTAGTTTTTATTATTACTACTTGTTTTAAAATCGTCAAAACAGTGTTTCATGTTAAACAGTTAGTAATACCTAAAACCGTATGGCTATTTTGAATTTGAGAAAGCAAGTTTATTCAGCGATTGCAGAAAATTAAGTGAATTACTGACAATATAATTTTCCAACGAAAAATTAAAAACTTTTTATGAAATTATCGTCATGTCTTATGGAGTTGTCCAAGTTAAATTTTTTTTAAGATTATATATATATATATATATATATATATATATATATATATATATATATATATATATTGTTTTTGTAATATAATTATTCACTGACACGTGTTTCGTCGTTTACAACTCATCAGAGTGGATGAATCTAGCAAAATTGAAAATCAGGACATATATATATATACTTAGAGAGAGAGAGAGAGAGAGAGGGGGGGGAGAAAGAGAGAGAGAGAAAGAGAGAGAGCTGGATGTATAAATATTTCTATTATATGTATATATATATATATGTATATATATATATATACTGACTTTAGCGAGTAGGGTACATAGATTTATAAATATTTGTTAATATTTCGAAAATATTAGCGAAAAAAGCGACTCCCCCTGTAGAAAAGTGTCCAGCTGAAGATGAAGATATAAATGTTTTTAACCAATTTTTCGATATTTGTTGTCTGAATGATCGAACTTTAAAAGGATACTGATCTTGGTTAAATCCGTCGCCTCTGTCGAAAATTTTAGGCAGATATGCAAACATACATACATTTATATATTGGTAACTAAAGATTTTCGACTAAAACCGATTAAAAAGATTGCTCTGTCTCTGAATACCCTTTATGTAAAGTTTCAAATGTTTAGACCAGAAATTTTCTGAGTAATTTGGTAGATACCGCAGAGATAAAATTTGTTTAAACTTTGACCCCTATTATGACACCTTAACAGTTATTATTGTTTTGAGCTCAAATCAAGTTATTAAGTTAGATCCATGCCCAATGAACCTATATCTAAAATTTCAAGGGTTTAGACCAAAAATTGGTGGAGGAGTTTGGTAGATTTCTCAAAGGCCAGATCATTGAATTTTGACCCCTTAACAGCCAAATATCTTGGCAAAAACGGATTTAAAAAAATCTAAGTACCCTGTATATCAAATTTCCAATCTGTAGACTAAAAATTGTTATTGCGTAGGGAAATATACACAGACACACAGAGAGACACACAGACACACAGACAGACACACCTACACGTTCACTTGTATATATATATATAAGAACAACTAGTTAATAAAATATGTTAAAAACACTTTGTAAAAAAAGTTAAAAACATATTTAATTTTAAAAAGGAAGCACAAATATATATATATGTATATATATATAAATATATATATATATATTTATATATATACATATATATATTAATATTTATATATGCATATACATATATTTATATTAATATATACATATATATTTATTTATATTTATATATACATATATATATATATATATATATATATATATAAAGAGAGAGACAGTGCGAAAAGAGAGAGAGAGAAGTGCCTGTTATTAAACATAGTGATATATACATATATCCTTGTAATGTGTTATGCTCATACCATGATCATAGCTTAGCATATATATTTTTAGCTGTATATTCTCTTCATTCGGATCTTAGAAAAGTTAGAACATATGTTTTCAAGATTGTCTCACGGGTTACAGCATCCGGTTTGCTACTAAAAAAACTTATAAATTATAAGAATTGGTCATATTTATGACCAATCAAACAAATGCCCATTCTGAATGGCCCTTGCAATCTATTTACCTTACTCAGAGAAATGTGACAAATACGTCTGTTATGTATATGCCGTCCTGGCAACGAACAAAATCAATAATCCGGAAGTGGATGAACGTGTATGTGTGCAACGAGATATAATCCAATCTCATTGGTTAGGAAATTCGTTTTTGGTGTAAGGACCAAAATCATTTCGAACGATTTCTTGACTAATTAAATTGAATAAGAATGACAACAAAACTTATAACTTGTCTTTAAATCGGACATTAATTTAGTTCAGCAGACTGATTAATACACAAAAAAATTCTACGCTATATATATATGTGTGTGTGTGTGTGTGTGTGTGTGTGTGTGTGTGTGTGTGTCTGTGTCTGTGTCTGTGTCTGATTCTGTGTCTCGCATATGTGTCTGCGCGCATATATATATATATATATATATATATATATATATATATATATATATATATATATATATATATATATATTACTAGGCAAGTCAGCGTAACCCGATCGTAAATAACGCATAAACATCATATTTTAATTCATGCAGATGTCTTTTTAAAATTATTATAGAGATAATTTTCTATTGGATATTATATGATATATATTAATGATTTTAATCGTTATAAATAAATATGACTTGGGTGGCATCTGCTATAATTCAAACTAGAACGGTTAGTGCTCTAGCCTAAGTCGTATTTATCTCTTCAGCGAAGTCATCAGATGCATACGAAAGGTAAAATATTAACGACATGAGGCTATGAATGTTTAATCTTTTATTTTTTTTCAGGAAAATATTTTTATTCGACTTACGCAACCAACGTCGACTGTTTTGTTTTTAAGTTTGACCCCTCAGCAACAATTTGCTCGGCATTAAAAAAAAAATTTCTACAAGTCAAAATACGCTAAATATCAAATTTCAACTCTCTAGACAAATTATTGAGTAAGGAGTTTGATTGAAACTTTCCGCACATACACATCTCTCTCCCTCTCTCTCTCTCTCTCTCTATATATATATATATATATATATATATTTCTCACTCTTTCTATCTTCCTTTCTCTCTCTCTAACTCTGTCTGTCTGTCTCTCTCTCTCTTTATATATCCGTGTCTAAGAACATTTTCACTTTAATTCTACACAATTCTGCAGAATGTAGAAACTATGCAAAAATAAAATTTAACTAGCCTGTCAAGATATTAGAAGCTCATTTTACTTCTAAATTATTTTCATCAGTTTTTTATTCGTATGTCCTTACATTGGTATAATGGCAGCGTATCGTTTTTTCTTTTACAGAGGTTATTTCCTGTTTTTTTCCTCCTCATTCATATAGTTCTATGTAACATCTATCCCTCATTATATAACTTCACACCGTCTTCAAAAAATCAGTCTGGCTTTTGATAGTGACCCTAATAAGAAGACGCCATATTTTAGATATTTCACTTAATTTCAATTCTTTATCTTACACTCTTTGCCACAAACCGATCTTTGAACTATATCATGTTCACAGATATTTTAAGCACCCAAGTTCAGTTAGAGTGCTAGAGTACCTTCTGTCGCTTGAAGAATTCTGGACATTCCGTTAACACATATATACGAGGGGTGTGCAATAAGTAATGCCCCTGACCCACTTCCCATAGCAGTAGTGCAACGAAACTTGGCAGTTATTAGTCTTTCTCTACATAGGAACCACCCAGAGTTATGCATTTCTCCCATCATTTGATGCAACTCTGGAGACCGTTTTTGTAGAACACCCAAGGTTGGTCCTCCAACCACGTGACTTCAGAAATCAAGGCTGCATCATCTGGGAAACGCTTTTCTTTCAAAAACAATTCGTGGCTGGGAAGAGGTGAAAGTCAGGGGGTGCAAGGTCAGGAGAGTAGGGAGGATGGAGGGGGATTTCATAACACACGCTCGTGCGCCTGGTCTGGCGACATGCGAGTTGTGGATCGGAGCGTTTTCCTGTAGGAGGAGGTTACCTTTGTTGATCTTGCCCCGCCTCTTGATTTTGATAGTTTCCCTTAATTTCCTCAAAAGTGAAGCAAAATAGGCTCCTGTAATTGTGGTACCCTTTATCAGGAAATCTGTCATCACTACTCTGGACCATAGTGATGGACCCAGGTTTCATCCTGTGTAATCAGTCTTTTGAATAAACTTTGACTCATCTTCTTGGCACATCTCCAAATTCATCCTCGAGCACCGGACACGTTCTCACTTCTGGAATGGTGTGAGCAACCTGGGAATCCGTCTGACAGACACCTTATGTATATACAAATGGCCAGGAATTATAGTTTCCACAGACCCTGTACAAATATTGATATCTTGGGATATTTGGCGAATAGTAATGCGCCGATCTTCCAAAATGGTTGCCTCAACTTGACGGAGAGATGCCTTCTCAATGGCAGAAGGGGGGTGACCAGGACTGGGAGCTGTTTCCACAGACTTCTGGTCATGTTTGAATTCACGATGGCAGCGTTTTACAAGGTCATATGATGCGGCATTATCACCATAAGTTTCTTTCATTTCATCAAAAGTCTCCTGTAGTGTGCGTCCTTTCAAATACAAAAAACGGATCAGAGCTTGACATTCAACAGGCTCCATTTCACACCTGACTCAGTTCAAACACTTCTAAAACAGAAACCACAATTAGTTCAGAGCTTTAATTTGACACTTAACCTGTAGAGATATAAATCATTGTAAATACAAAATTTCAACTAGATCAAAAAAACTGGAAGTAGATCAGGGGCATTACTTATTGCACGCCCCTCGTATAATCAAAAATCTACTTTCCATAATAATAATTTTAGAAGGTCAGTTTATGTTATTGAAAAAATAAAATACAACAAAAGCAATCCAAATAGTAGCAATTTCAAATTCGTCAGCACTTATAACATGATTCGAAATGAAACTAATAATAAACGATAATAATAAAATCCTCCTGATGCAATAAAATTAAACTGAAAGAATATAATATTAAATGGCAGGCAAATCAGACTCGGTCGAATCCACAAAGCTGCTCGAAACGAAAGAAATGTATTGTGTTTTACCCCACTTCAGCACTAAAATAGCTTTAACAAAGACGTAATAATTCTCTAACAACTTTAAGTAGAAACCTTTGATCCAGGAATGTTCCTTTCTCAAAATATCGGGCTATACTAAAAAATTTAAATAATAAATCCTATACTCCAAATTTTATCATGTTTACATATTAAGATAATTACACAAAATGAAAATATAATTAATACAAAACATGAACTTATCTCACAATGCAACCATATGTAAAATTCGAATACCAGCAGTATTAAATCAACTTGCTAAATTTAATAGCTCCTGAAACTAATTTTGTGAACAAACCTGTATACTAAAGTTCTCTCTATAAATATTCCAGATGTTATATGTTTTCGGAATGGCTAATCCCTAATATCTCTAACGTAAAAAATGTACAAATTGTGCATATGCACAGCTAACTCTTGTCTAGAGCTTTGAAAACATTTCATAGAGATTTCGCCATGTTTACCTTGTCTATTTTTATTGCTCCAACCGTTGACGACTACAAATTTTTACTCGCATCTCATTAACTGTTGCTTGATTATTAACCCACTAATAGAATACCGCATATATTTTGACTGTCCTATAAACTTTATCGTTGCACTTTTTAGTCTATTTAATAACGCCCCATATAACCCCACATAATCTTCTTATTAAGGTAGTTTACTAAAAATTATGAAATATCTTCTTAGTTTAATATCTAAATCAGAGTCTTGTACTACGTAAATATTTATATACAACCCCATTCTGAACTTTCTCCTTTCACCACATGCAAAAACTACGACAAGCTATTCTGATTTAGCGAAAAATGTCAGCACTTTTTTTCGTTTTTTCCTTTTTCATTTTTGATTATCTAACTCAATGTTTAAATTAATTCATTTTTAATTAATTAATCGATTGATTAATTAAATAAACGTTTTGTCTTTAATGTAATTTATTTACCTTAATATTGAGATACTTTTGAATAATAATTATTATTTTTATAACTAAACATTTAGACGTGTGCATAAAGTTGAATATTTTTCGTTATCATTAGTAGTTTCATCAATCTTACATTATAAATTATCTGTAAAGTAAGTCTGTTATAAGTTTATTGTAGTTAAATTAAAATTTCAAGATTTAATTTAAATGATTGTAATGTTAAAACTGCAATACTTTTATTTTATCGATAATAATTTATACTTCACTGCTAATTAGATAGATGCGTGGAGATATTTCAGATAGCCAGGATTGTTTTTGGAGGATCTGTAGACTTACATAGATGTGCGTTATATACAGTTATGGGTATACGTACATGTTTACATAGCTATTTATCAGATATATGTCGTGTGTGTATATTAATTTTCGTTCGACTAACATGCATCATACTTCTGACCAATTCAATGTGTCTTTCCAACTTCAATGTATCTTTCTAACTTTAATGTATCTTTCTAACTTTAATGTATCTCTATACTTTAATGTATCTTTCTGACTTTAATGTGTCTTTCTAACTGTAATGTATCTTTCTAACTTTAATGTATCTTTATAACTTTAATGTATCTTTATAACTTTAATGTATCTTTCTGACTTTAATGTATCTCTATACTTTAATGTATCTTTCTGACTTTAATGTATCTTTATAACATTAATGTATCTTTCTAACTTTAATGTATCTTTCTAACTTTAATGTATCTTTCTAACTTTAATGTATCTTTCTGACTTTAATGTGTCTTTCTAACTTTAATGTATCTTTCAAACTTCAATGTATCTTTCAAACGTTAATGTATCTTTCAAACTTTAATGTATCTTTCTAACTTTAATGTATCTTTCTAACTTTAATGTATCTTTCTAACTTCAATGTATTTTTATAACTTCAATGTATCTTTATAACTTCAAACTTTGCCTTGGTTCCTCTGTTTTTTTTTGTTTCTTTGAAGTCTCAAATCAATCTATTAATAGAATATTCCAATTTTTGACTTAATATATTAACTTTGGTTTATATTTTAATCTTTGATGGGATTGTACGATTCTTTTTCACTCGTAATTGATAAATATTCTATTATACATCTATTTAATATTTTTATATATAAAGTTAATCATTCATTTTTAGAATACCATCTTAAACGTTTTTCAGAATTTTATTTCCAGCAAATTATTAGGAATTTACCTTATCATATTTTGAACTCCATTATATGAACATCAAAATACTTTTTATTTGCTATGGATTATACCACTATTCATGGTCCTTGTATTTTACGACAGTCCTCTTACTTTTTTTTCAATGTGGCTGACATTACTTTGGGGTATCCAGTTTTAATATCAGCATATATTACTTTTCATGCTTTTCTAAGTTATATATATATATATATATATATATATATATATATATATATACATATATATATATATATATATAATAAGAATTAGAGTTAAGTTTACCAAAATGATCTGAGATGGCAAAACTAATGTAAATTATAAATATTAAAGAATTAATATTTATAAAGTAATCTCAACCAGATGTAAAAGCTCGATAAACCAAATAGGAGATAGAGCTTATAATAATAACAAGTAGTTAATAAAACATGTTAAAAACACTTTGAAAAAGAGTTAAAAACATATTTAATTTTAAAAAGGAAACACTGAATAAATGGATAGTCCTTAATGCGCGGAGTTTCGAAGAAATACTTTCCTTCTCATCAGAGGGTAGGATTTAGCAAAATGCGGGATCGGATTTTGCTTGCAAAAGTATTAAATGAAACTACCAGTAAGTTATAGATCTTACTTGATAACAAAAAGTGAAGCAGAGGGAATAGGGTGATTAAAAAAGTGATTTCACGTGAATGGATAGTCTGGTGAAGGGTAAACATTCCAATGACGGTAAAATCCAAAGATGTAGAATCCAAAACAATTAAAAAACAATTAAAAATTACATAACTTCTTTAATAACTTTGGCCTTTCTACACTTATCGAACCGAACAAAAAACTTCAAATTTTCTAGACATTACACTTAGTCTTAACACCGGGACTTATAGCCCCTATCAAAACCCCAACATTCCGCTTTCTTACGTCTATAAATCTTCTAACCACCCCAACTCAATTATAAAATCTATAGTACCAACCGTCTCTAGGAGAATTTCTACTCTTTCTGCCGATAAAAAAACGTTTAATCAAAATGCTACGTTCTTCAATAATGCCTTAAGGAACTCAAGACACAATGAAAAGATTAAATACAACCATTATGCTCCTGCTGGCCGCCTTAAATCTGTAATCACACACAATATGACTAGCAAAAAAAAAACAGTTAAAAAAACAAGAGCTGTCGCTATCAATTGCAATGAACCAGTCTACATATATTATCCAAACCAAAATACTAATCGTAATACCTCTAACCTACCCAGTCGCACCAGGAGAAAGAAAAATATTTGGTTTATTCCTTCGTTTAGCGTAAATGTCAAAATTAATATACCTTAGGAATTCTTCAACATTGTACCAAACTCTTTCAGATACCAACACAGATATAGTTCTATTTTCAGTAAAAACTCAAGAAGGATTTGTTATTCAACTATGCTTAATTTAGCACAAAGAATCTTAACATCTAATAACAAAAAATTAAATCAGCCCAAAAAATCCCTTTCCAAATTAAACCCAAAACTAACTGTAATTGTAATAACAAACATCATTGCCCACTCAATAATGATTGCATCCATAAAGATTTTATATATTCATGCACAATTACACAGCTCCCACGCAATCCTCCCATAAAAGATACTAATATTTTGTCTTCTAGTTATTCCCCTTCCCATCCTCCATCTGATTTAGTTACTAATTACACGAACAGTCTCTCCATCTATAATCATACAACCAGCAATAACAACAATAACAATAATAATAATAACCATAATAATAATAATAATGATGATATTTCTCCTAACATCCATCCCAACACTAATAACACTCACTATCCCCTCCAAAACAGTCCTCGTACAATCATTGTCCCGCCTTTTGTTGAACACAATGAACAAAATTCAAACTATTTCCCTGATACAAATTAGCAAATTAATATTAATTTCAGACCTCAAGTTTTTAATAAAGTGCATACATATATCGGCGCGACTTCAACATTAATTATGAAAAGAATATCAAACCACATTTCTTCTTTTAACACCCAAAATTCTAATAATAACCAAGGAACTTCTGTAACCTCGTTAATTAAAAACTTAATTCGAATAATACCCTGTCTCAATCAAATGGGCAATCCTAAAAAAGGTTAAGTCTTATACTCCAGGCTCTAAGTCATGTCACCTCTGCACAACCGACGTTATAACCATAATTACTTCCCCTCAATGTAGCAATTCAGCTATAATTGAAACCAAAACATTACTTATGAAGAATTCTTGGTAAAATAATTAATTAAAAAAATAGATTATTTGAGTGGCATTTGCTATAATCGAAACTGAAACCAAAACTTAAGAAGAATCCTTGGTAACATTCTTTATTACAAGAAATGGAAGATCATAATAATTAAACGACAGAATAAAAAAGATGTAAGTGGTGCACACAAAATAATACACTCACTCTCGTATTAATATATACTTGCGGTATCTGGAAGCAAAAATATAACAATAATAAAAATAATAATATTAATAATAATAAGAAGAAGAAAAAGAAGAAGAAGAACTAGTGGGACGTTTAACATGGGACTCATTCACATATATTGATGCTAGCATTCTGTAGATGTTCAGCGTAAATCGAGACACTCTAATATTATTTTGGCTCTTTTGTTAAAACTGCAAAAGTATTTATCTAAATGAGCAGGGATACACAGCGTAGCCTGGTCGTAAAGTACGCTCAAATATGATATTTTAATTCTTGCAAAGTTCCTATTTATTATTAAAGAGGTAATGTTCTATAGTTTTTCATATGTTATAAAGTTGCGATTTAAATTTTTTTTTTTAAATCTATATAACTTGGTCGTATCAGCTTAAATCGAAACCGAAACCAACACTTATAAAAAAAAAATATATATATATATAAAACTTTAGTTCCTTCAGCTATCATCGAACCCGAGACGAAAATATATGAAGAATTCTTGGTAAAATTATTTATTACAAGAAATGGAAGTCTATAACAATTAAACGACAGTCACTCGGATGTAAGCATGACACAAAATAAATAACACACACGCTATCCTATTAATATATAGATAGGTGTAGCACAATCTAATACATAAAAGGCTATCTGTCTGTCTGTCTCCCTGTTTGTCTGTCTCTATATTTTCAAACTTTATCTCTCCCGAAACTAAAAGTCGCTGAGCGGCGCTAAGGACCTCAAATGACAGGGTTTTGTGCGGACGTCTTTTATTGAATCTTTAGCCAGATTTAAGGGGTCAAAAATGGGTCCTAATTTTTTTTTTAAATCGTTATACATTTCGTATATGCCTCTTAGTTTATTATTAATTTTTATTTTTTTATCAGTTTATATGCATGTCACGTTGGTACAGTGGTAACGTCACCCGCTTTTAATTCTTCAGTTTAGCTTTCAGTCTCGATTCTAGCTGAAGACACGCAAGTACTTTTGAAATCACAATTCTATAATGATATATACGAAATCTGGACAAATTAAAATACGATATTTAAACGTATTTTACGACCGAGCAAAGTTGGGCGCCGACCCTAGTCTTATATATAAAAGGCATACCTCCTTCTGTCTATCTGCCTGTCTGTCTGTTTCTATATTTTCAAACTCTCCTTCCGAGACTAAAACTCGCAGAGCAACGCTAGGGATATTAAATTATTGGAACTTTTATGGAGCGTTTTTTATGGGTTTTTATTTTTTTTTTAATACTTATACATTTTTTACAATCGTCTTCGTTTATTTTTCATTTTTAACCTGGTTATAGTCTTGTCACGTTGGTATAGAGGAATCATCACTAGTTCTGAATACTACAGCTTTTCCTTCGGTTTCGATTCTAGCTGAAGGCGCACCTTTTTTTTTACTTTTGAAAGCACGGATCTACAATAATATATACGAAATCTGGACAAATTAAAATATTATATTTAAGAGTATTTTACGACCGGGCGGAGTCGGGCGCCCCTCCCTCGCGTGTACTCATATAAAATTCAAACTACTTTATTATCATCTTAGTGTTTTTTTTTATGTCATTTAGGTTTCTTGTTTTCTATAATAATGGATCAGTATACAAAAAACGATACGTACTATCTCTTGCATAAATACCCAACACTCCTCCACACTTCCCAACACGCAGCTTTACCCCCTGGCATAAAACTACTCAACTAAATATTGACTGTTTCTCCTGTCGTTTTCTTTGAAATGTAATATTTTTTAAAGAAAAAAAAACAAGTCAGAAAGGAAACTGTTCTTCCATGGTTAATGTGTTGCGTGGTTTACATGTTTTGAAGACAATGAGCTTAATTTGCCTCCGTGGCGAAGCGAAAGACCAAAGTCTTTTATATGATCGACGTCTTCGTTTACTGAAATTTAGTGTTTTTTTTTTGTTTTTTTGTTTGTTTTTAAATGTTGTTCTGTTTCATTTCTACGCTGTTGATACAATTAGCCGAAAATGTTGAATGCTAACGAGACATAAATTCATGGAAGCCAGTAACAAGAAAGAACATCGGAAAATGTCTGATAGTCGAGTTGTTTAGGGGAGAAGACGGCGTTTTATTGTGACGACTTTTTCATACAAATTGAATTGACAGCGGTACTTTTAGACATTTCCGACAAAGAATCGTACGAAGACTAAATGTAAAAAATATCAAAAAGAAAAATCTGTATATATATATATATATATATATATATATATATATATATATATATATATATATATATATATAGATATATATAGATATAGATATATATATATGTATGTATATATATATTCATATATATATACATACACGCACACACACATACATATATATATACATATATATATATTCATACATATATATACATATATATATATATATATATATATATATATATATTCGAATGCTCACTGCCTCTAGGTTTTAGTTTCGATCTCAGCTCGGAGATTATTTTTTACTTACAAGAAGTGACCTGTTTAAAAAAAACATAATACTTGCATGCATCAGTCTATGTATTAATTGAAATGTAATATTTATGCCAATTTTACGACCGGTTACTTTATATATATATATATATATATATATATATATATATATATATATATAGATATATATATATATATATATATATATATAAAGTATATATATATATAAAGTATATATATATATAAAGTAACCGGTCGTAAAATTGGCATAAATATTACATTTCAATTAATACATAGACTGATGCATGCAAGTATTATGTTTTTTTAAACAGGTCACTTCTTGTAAGTAAAAAATAATCTCCGAGCTGAGATCGAAACTAAAACCTACAGGCAGTGAGCATTCGAACAGCTTGACACGATCTTTCAAAGTGTTTTTAATTTTTAGCACAAGGAAGCTGACATCTCATGTTTCAGGGCATCGCATGCTCGAAACAATTTACAAACAGATAAAACCCCAATAACTGCCAATTAAAACTCTTAGCAGCCCTTTCTCCCGGATTAAAAAGTTTTCCACGTGTCTGAACACACTATATACCAAATTTTAAGTTTGTAGATCAAACATTCGTTTAAATAGGTTTGGAGTTGTAAAGTAATCTTGTCTGTATCTGTGAAGAACAGTCTCTATTATACTTTGGGTTTAAACAAAATCGAAACGCTATATATAAGAGGTTTTAGAACATACGGAACAAATTAAATTTGATTTTTTAGCCAGTAAATATAGCTGCTAAGGGTCTAAATTGAATAGATGAGGATTTATCAGGCATAAGTTGAATAAATGTACTATTTCTATGCATGCGCAGATATACATTTACATATTTTACAATGTTATTTTTTAAAGTATTTTATGCACAAGGTAATATAGTAACGAATAAGGCTGGATAACTATGTGTTTTGGTTTCAATATTAATTAAAGAAAACGAAATCATATTTTCTTTATATATTTCATGTTTTTCTTTATATGTTTTTCTTTATATTATTTTTCTATATATTATTTTTATTTATTTCAAAATAAAATATATTTGAAACAATAAAATAATTAAAAGACAATAAGCTATATAACAATAAATACGGAATTTCATACTTTGAAGTGGTTTAATTTTATTTTTTCTTATATATCTGTCGATAGCTCAAAGAGTAGGGAAAGTAGTTGAATTGCTAAATGTTTTTGTTCTGATTGTAACTGGTGGCACCTAGGTCATTTTTATTTAACTTTTGAAATCAGTACTATATATTAGGTAGAATATAATATTCAATCGAGAATTAGCCTTGTCATATTAAATACAAAATCCGCACGAATTAAAATATATTTAAGCGTATTTTACGACCGGGCGATACCGGGCGAGACCGGAAGCCCCCTGCTCAGCGACTTTTAGTTTCGGAGAGATAAAGTTTGAAAATATGGAGACAGACAGACAGAGAGACAAACAGACAGATAGCCTTTTATATATATTAGATTGTGCTACACCTATCTATATATTAATAGGATAGCGTGTGTGTTATTTATTTTGTGTATCAGGCATACATCCGAGTGACTGTCGTTTAATATATATATATATATATATATATATATATATATTAGGTTTCTCCCCGCTGTTACCGGTTGTGAAATACGTTTAAATATGATAATTTTATGCATAGATTGTACTGATGATTCTCTAAAGGATGAAGTTTTTAAATACTCTTAGCATATTTGTCCCGGAATTAAATGAAACCCGGTTACAAAGGGGCTACAGTTTTTTATAAGTATGGTTTCTAGTCATTTTACTCGGCGTGAGCAGTTGGTAAGTATCGAATTTTAGTATTTTTAGATAAGATATTTCTAATGACGGCTGACTGTAGGTTTTTATCATGGGATATTAGGTGTTGTTTTATGGAACTATTGTCAGCTAAATGATAGATTATCGTAGGGAGAGTGTTGTTGTTGTGTGGCCTATGAATGCGCTTTATGAATTTTTAGAGTGGGTTCAGGGACAATCTTCAATGCATACATAGACCACTCCTCAACAACACTCTGTGTATAATATATATATATATATATATATATATATATATATATATGACATTTTGACCGTGTTTGTTTTTATATCCGTGTATGAAAAGGGGTTCTATCTTACTACACTGTTAATTTTTGGACGTAGAAACTTGATATATATATATATATATATATATATATATATATATATATATATATATATATATAGGGGGGTCTAATGAACTTTTTCCAGCCAATTTGGATGTCTCGCTCTTCAAAGTTTAGAGTACTTTCTTTCACTCAAATTTCTGCCAGCGCTTTAAAATCTACGAATGCATCTCCTAACTGCGTTGACATCTATTGTATCTGCTTTTTAAAAGTTATGCACTCATTGGTGAATATTGATTTGTTTTTTTTCTAAATAGAGGAATTCAATGACACATTTATGTTTCTGATACATTCCATGACAGGGATTGTTTTTTAAAGCCTTGTGTCTTCAATAACTAAAACAGAATGATTAAGCTTTTAGGCCATAGATACATAAATTCAGTCATCATAAATATCATTAGCTTCATATGTGTATGCATGTTTAAGATGCATCTCGTTTAGTAATAAAAAATGCCAAATTAAATAATGTGTAAAACTAAACTCCAAGCAAATAATCATGACGTAATAACACAAATGAATCATTTGAAAAACCGGAAAAATAAAAAAAAATGATTAAAAACAAAAATTCTGTCATTTTTAACAATGATTAAATGAAAAGATGTTGCCGAAATACATACCCTATATATATATACGTATGTATATATATATATATATATATATATATATATATATATATATATGAGTGTGCGGTTAGATCGTTATATGTGTATGTACGTGTGAGTTCTGTGCTGTCACTTCGTTTTTAATGTCCATTGAGTCACATCATATGTAACTTGAGCGTTGGCGTAAATTAGTGACAAAGAGCGCCAATGGAATACCTATTATTAACTAGGCGGCCATATTTTATTATTGATATAGTGAGCATGTAAACATTGTTGACGTATCGTCTAATTGAAGAACCATATCACCATAAACTGTAATATTCATCAGAGGATTAGAAGCTTATTCATTACTATTACAGACATAATCGGTATTACTCGGTACATATATGTATGGAAGTGGGCGACTTAGCATTGTAAGTAGGAGGATAATTATCTCGGCAGACATTCACTTATATATACATATGCATACATATATATGTGTGTGTGTGTTTGTGTTTGTTCTGACGTATGTGCCTGTATTTGTATGTGTGTATGTATATATATATATATATATATATGTATGTATTTGTGCGTTTGTGTGGGTTTATATATATATGAGTGTGTATATATATATATATATATATATATATATATATATATATATGTATATATTATTGGAGGTGTCGAACTTTAAATTAAAAACTTTAATTGCAGATTTAGCAACTATCGATGTTTAGGGTCTGGTTAAATTTAGCAATTCATGACGGGATTGACACTCGGGATGTATTTGCAAATAGTGAAAAATCATTTATTTCTACTGAGAGAAACATTTCATAAACGATTAATTTTACAAAATGGAATCCTATACTATTCCTCTCATTTAACCATATTTTTGTTTACTTCGGGATATGTAAAATCATCTCTCTATATTAATGAAGCAGGCATAATAGACAACTTAGAAGACAAATTGGACGCATTATTGTAAAAATGCAATCTAATTAGCGATAGCGTATGATTGTGAAAATTAGAAGTCGAGATTATGCTATTCATGTCATTTTAAATCATGCAAATAATAATTTACAACATTTATTGTTCATAAAACAAGGGGTACAAGATTAAGTAAATTATGGTTAATTTACTCATTAAAATTTCACACACAAAATTCATGTTAAAATTTTCTTCTTTTTTTCATTTTTTTGTTAGATTTTCTATCCGGGGATTGGATCATCCTACCGAGTATCGGATATTCACCTGCTATCTCATATATTCAAACGGAGAGATTTTGTAAGATGCTTATTGGCCTTTTTCAGTGTAATTGTTTGAACATATCTTGAATATCTTGCATTTCGTTCACGAGGTATATTTTCCAGGTAGTTTTTTTTTTAATTTATGTTTATGAGTTCTGTTGCTCCTATGATTACTAAAATTATAGAGATCTTCATAAGATTTCAGTTTCCTTTCACGCCGCTTATGAGATCTCTGTATTTTGTTATATTTTCCCTCTCAACTTTATTTAATCAAGAATGATTGGGGAACTGACTTGCGCTTTGCTTCTTTCGCCTTCCTGTCCCATAAAATTACGTCAGTATGAATATTTCTGTTTTCCATGTTACGTAGCTGTGGAAATCGCATAGTCATAATGTTGTATAGGGGTACATATTTAAAGATGATGGGAGTTCATATTGGGGGACATATATAACGATTGTAATGATAATGAGGGAGACATTTATACAGACTGGGATAATTCTTGGTAACACATATTGAGGGGGGTACATTATTGATGATGAAGGAGAGGACGCATAACTTGTAAGGCTTGTACAAAGTTCGTTACAAGATGATGATTACACATTTACTTTTTTTATTGTAAGGAATGACGACACGAAACAACAGTTAAAAACATAGTTGGTTCCTTTATTCTTCAATCGATCGAGCGGTGATCTTAGGAATTAAAACTTTGATTTACATGGTTTATTTTCCTCCCTTCGCTTCTAAGGGTCTCTCCTCTCCAACTGACTCTCTCTCATCAACTCTTTTCTCTTCTAACTTCAAACCATTAGATTCCTATATTGCGAAATCTTCTTTGTTTATGACGTCAGAAATATGGTTTTCAAACATAACTAATTTTCACGTGGTTTTACATATGTTTGTCCAAACACACTTTTGGCAAACAAAAGAATCCTCAATTCTAATTCTAACCTTTTTTTAAACAATATATTTGTACTCGCATTGTGCATTCATTTACCTGACATATTTAATAGCCAGAATTCTAAAAGAATAGACAATCGACTCTTTTTCCCACCTAAACAATATTTAACTATTTCTAACAGAATTAACAATGGAATTTCTAACATTCCATTATCAATTATCTTTAACACTTGCCTACAGGGTTCGATTCTAGCCGTATCGTAATATCATTTTCACTTATCTAGTATATCTTCTTATTTACATAAGAAGGGACAGCTCTTTCATGTAACAATAATGGATGATGTATGACTTATTTCCAACTGTTCTTTCTGGTATATGCTCCCCGACTTTGCTGTTCAATATGATACTTAACTAATCACTGATCATCCAGTGAAAGTATTTATCCCCAGCAGAACCTTACTGCTTGATGTCAAGTGGCTCCCACTCTCTACTTCTTTGTGGCAGTTAACCAGATTTGGGAAAATATATGTCACTCGTTGTAAGTATTGATAACAACATTAGTTAAATGCGTATTACTGCTGTAATTCTTATATTTTAAATATATGAAATGACGTATACATTATATTTTAAACATATGAAATGACGTATACATTATATTTTAAATATATGAAATGACGTATATATTATATTTTAAATATATGAAACGAGTATACATTATATTTTAAATATATGAAATAACGTATACATTATATTTTAAAATATATGAAATGGCGTATACATTATATTTTAAATATATGAAATGATGTAGACATTATATTTTAAAATATATGAAATGGCGTATACATTGTATTTAAAATTATATTATGAATTATCTTTTAAAATGTACCTCCAGTTACACCCTGAGTGTACTGCCCCTACACCTTATCCTTCGTAAATCTAAATATACAGTGACTGGGCAAAATTCTTATCTCAATTCCTAATACCTACTCAAACTATAACGTTATCCTGAACCTAAACTAACATTAAGTTAAAAAAATGAAAAACCTCAAGGTAAAAGTCTTAATCCACACTAACGCTTTTCTAACAATCCTCCTCACAACACTGCTTACACTTCATGCCCCTAAATCACTTTGAGGAGAGTAACCTCTACAAACTAACCCTTTAACATTAACTAACCACGTGAGGTCGAAGAAATACCTGGATTAGGACCCAGGCGCGGAGCAAGCCCTCTCAGGACTGATGGGCCCAGTAGATCTTCACAGATCACCCGTCTAGGAGAAGGAAAACCCTGAAACTAAACCAAAGGGGGGGCTCTCCAGTCTTGGATGACAACCTAATACAAAAAAATTACCGGTCTACAAACCTAAATTGCTTAAGGAGTAGATAGGCTCTGCCTATCGCTCGGCTTCCATATTCCTTCTTTGCCTATTAGTTAGGCGCAGAGACACTATTACGAGTGAATCGACAAAACACTTAGTGGTAGATCTTGTTTCTTGTCTAGGGCAATGAATGCCGTTCCCCCACTCCCGATAATCCCAACCCTCAAAACTGGGCACTTGGGAGTGGTTGAGTACCACACATGCCTGAGCAATTTGATTGGGGTGATCTTCTTCTGATGGGCCGAGGGTACCGGATTGACAGTTCCTAGCTGCTGTTTCCGACTGTTAGTATAGGAGCCCTAACTCTTTGGTAGCGCTTAGAGCGGCTGCTCCATCAACAGTTGTATAAGATCGGGATGTTTGTAGTGCCATGTCGCGCACGGAAAGGGACCCTGCAATCATCCCCGATGGGCTTTTCTGAGGCCACAGTCCTAGTTGAAGAAAGGTCAGCTAATGGTCTACTTGTGTTGCATGTCTGATACCCTGCATGACCTCTTGTTCAGCTCCCCCTCACCTAACTGAAACTCCTTAAAAACATGATGACAGTACAATAAAAAAAATAAGCTTAAACCAGGCCTAGGGACAAACAAATCCAACTTGCCTTCTCCCTTGAGGCTTGCATTCACTAACATCCGTGGGCTTAGAACTAATTTAGCAGATGTTGAAGCATTTCTCCTAACAAATACCCCGGATATCTTAGCACTAAGCGAAACTAACCTACACTCCTCCATCCCCTCTAACTACTTTAACATGCCTGGCTATCTCCCACTCTGCCGTAAGGACTCCGACAGACATATGCACGGACTCGGAGTCTACATTCGTAACACCCTGCCCCTGACTGGAGAAACAAACCTAGAAACGGACGATCAAGCCTTTATGTGCTTTAGATTAAACATGCAACACAACATTAGCTACTTTTATTTTCTCTACCGCTCTCCCTCGACCCAGGACTGCACCATAATAAACAAAGTCTCTGACAGCATAGACACAGCACTCTCCATCGACACTAGCGCACAAGTACATGCATTTGGTGACTTTAATGTCCACCACAAAAGCTGGCTTGGATTCTCTACTCACACAGATGCAGCGGGCAGCTCAACACATAGTTTCGCTATATCTCACTACCTATCACAAATGGTTACGTTTCCAACCCGTTTCCCTGACCAGCAAGAACAACTAGCATAACTTCTATATCTGTGTCTGACTACAGTTCCCGAGGATTGTATAACAAATGCGGCCAGCCCACTCAGGAAAGCTGACCGTGCAGTGATAATGGTAGAAATCGCGCTAAATTCTAGACCCAAAACTGAAGAGCCAGTGCTCAATACAACGAGATATTATAAAAACGCTGACTGGGAAGTCATCAGAAATCTTATTAGAGATGCCCCATGAGGAAATATTTGTTTCTCTTCCTGCTGAACAGTGCGCATGAGATCACTGAATGGTTCAAAACAGCAATTGAAGCACATCTCCCCATGCGGAAACTTTATAGCAAGCCCCACTCTCCCCAATGGTTTACTTCGACTTGCGCAACTGCTATTGCTCAAAGGCAGCATGCATACCGCATATTTAACCGACATAAGTCTAGTTCACACTAACAGAAGTATATAGAAGCTAGAAGTAACGTTAAGAAAGAAATAGCGACAGCTAAGAGAGAATTTACTGAAACCACTAAAAAACGCATCAAAAACAAAAATTAGGAAATCGTGACTTTTAGAAAATCTACAACAGTGTAGTAAATAATGGGCAATCAACAATTCCCCTGCTAACCAACAGTCACGAGGTTATTTCCTCAGCAACCGGCACGCTATCATAAAAAACCTTGACACTTCAAAAGCATGTGGACTTGATCTCATCACAGATGTACTATTAAAAAAGTGCTCAGCCGAAGTAGCTCCAGTTCTCTCTAAACTCTACAACTAATGCCTTAATGAATCATGCTTTCCGGGCTGTTGGAAAACCGCTTCTGTGGTACCAGTATTCAAGAACTCTGGCGAAAGAACTGACCCATTAAATTATCGCCCCATTAGCCTCCTCCCACTTTTAGCCAAACTATTTGAGACCATAATTAACCATGCTCTAGTCCGGCACCTTACAGATGCTAAACTTCTGACTGACAAACAATATGCATTTAGACAAGCCCGTTCCACAGCTGACATCCTCACTGTAATCTCTGAACGTATATACCATTCACTGGACAAAGCGGGGAGGGCAGAACGGTAGCTCTAGATATATCTAAGGCCTTTGACAGGGTATGGCATGAGGGTCTTCTCTACCGTGCTAGAAAACTACTGACCCCTGAAAGTATCCTGTACCTCTATAAGGCCACCATTCGCCCATGTATGGAGTATTGTTGTCACATTTAGGCTGGTGCATCTGCTGCTAGTCTCTCGCTCCTAGACAAGGTTCAAAAGAGAGTCGCCAATCTGATAGGCCCTGAACTGGCATCTAAGCTTTAGCCTCTGACCCATCGACGAAACGTTGCATCCCTCTGCCTGTTCTACAAGTATTTTAATGGTGAACTGCAGACACTTGTGCCCCCACGACGTAGACACCCTCGACAAACCCGACAGGCAGCTAAATCCCACGCCCACACATTAGAGATCCCTAAATGTAAAAGATCTTTCTACTCCAGTAGTTTCTTCCCTAGAACAGCTAGACTCTGGAATTCCATTCCAGGTACCTGCTTCCCTAACTGTACTGACATGCAGAAGTTCAAGTGTAACGTGGACCGACATCTTTCTGCCAAATCCCAACATAGTGCCCCAGTAGTTGCTGCCCCTGATAGTAGCCCCCTACACCAAAGCGGCAATGTGCCTTGATTGGGGTGAAAATGTAATAAAAAAAATATATGAAATGGCGTATGCATTATATTTTAAATATATGAAATTATGTATACATTATATTTTAAATATATGAAATTACTTATACAACCCAACCACTTGTGGTCGTCAAATTTTACATTAATTACGGTTAAAATCGAGTTTACTTAGAGCTTTTATTTCGTTACCAATCCCAGGCAACTCCCGATTGCCATTGCTGTTTCTATTTGTATAGCTGATGATTTAAACAACAACAAAAAAGTAACTTCAGCTAAACGGATTTTGGGAATTGATAATTATATTTAATAATATTGTTTGTGAATGAACCCATTTAATTATGAAGAATAGTATTAGCGTTGTTTTGTCTAAATTTGGGGAGAGTACTGACCTGAAGGTCAATCCCCTAGGTTAATTAAGCGTGAGAAACTTTGATGGAGAGTTATTTTATTGATATGCACAGGTGATTTTACCAAATTTGGCAATCTGAATGAATTTAATTTTGACAATGCAGCGACTGGTTAGCTGAATCGGATTTAAATCTTGTCAGCCCTCTTCCGCTTCCTCGCTATGAGAAGGCATGCGAGAGTAAATCACAGCAGTCAAGTTGAGCCGAGTTGAGTTGATTTGAATTGAAGGGTAGACAGAGTCTGACCTAGCTCCTTCAGCCACGTCCCTACTAACCACTTCTGCCACTGACAACAAGCGACAGGAACATCACAAGAAACACACAAACAAATCGTGCGTCAGGAATAGATTTTTCCTTATTCTAAAGTAACTATTACACGATAATGTGAATATTTGCGCGTTTCAAAAATGCATTTGTTTGCATTTTATTCCACTGTATAATAGCAAGATATTGTAGTCAAAAAATTTTTTTAAATTATTTATCCTTGTAAAAACAAGAACTGAGTTGAATTTTATTTTGTTCATTTGTGACTTAACTACCAAACGAAACAATCTATTTTAGCTAATTTTTTTAGGAGACGGCAAGTGGAAAGAGGCACCTACCCCAACGCCGGCCCACATCACACTAATTTCCCTGGAGCCTTTGAGTTTGTTTCCTTGATCTTTTCCTTTTTTCTCATTGATTTAAAAAAAATTTTGTCCTTTTACACGCGGATCACTTGTGAAAAAAGGAATAACCTGATTCGCCCATCAGATCCTGTCATCGTATAGGCGATCAGGGCCACGCTACTGAACTTTCGTGGATTTTCCGAAATCGGAACCACCTAAAACTACACTTACTTACCGGAGAAAACTCTTTGAAGTCTCCGCCAGGTTACGTTTGCGGTCGTTTGGCCAAGATGTTGCCATTTGGAACTCCATAAACATCTTCATCCGTTACACATAACAGTCAATGGCGGCGACTATGAACTCTGTGTCTGATATTGAAGTTATTATAATAGAAACCATATGGCATTCGTGCTTAGACCACAGTGTAGTATCTGATGGTTCACTTAAGTTAATCTATCATTAGTAAATGTAGGTAAAGTATTTCTATAGGAAGGCAATATATGTATATATATATATACATATATATATATGTATATATATATATATATATATATACATATATATATGTATATATATATATATATATATATATATATATATATATATATATATATATATATATAGTGCGTACATCCAGAGTGCCCTTTTTTTAAGAGCTGGTTATCCCCCATATTAATAACAACCTTGTGTCACATTTTGCTCTAGTGGGGAAGCAAATAAATTTCAAGTTACAGTGTTACTTTAAAATCATTTTCTCAATATTCCTTAATAAAGTACGAATGAATCTCCTCTAAAATCATTTTCTCAATATTCCTTAATAAAGTACGAATGAATCTCCTCTAAAATCATTTTCTCAATATTCCTTAATAAAGTACGAATGAATCTCCTCTAAAATCATTTTCTCAACATTCCTTAATAAAGTACGAATGAATCTCCTCTAAAATCATTTTCTCAATATTCCTTAATAAAGTACGAATGAATCTCCTCTAAAATCATTTTCTCAATATTCCTTAATAAAGTACGAATGAATCTCCTCTAAAATCATTTTCTCAACATTCCTTAATAAAGTACGAATGAATCTCCTCTAAAATCATTATCTCAATATTCCTTAATAAAGTACGAATGAATCTCCTCTAAAATCATTTTCTCAATATTCCTTAATAAAGTACGAATGAATCTCCTCTAAAATCATTTTCTCAATATTCCTTAATAAAGTACGAATGAATCTCCTCTAAAATCATTTTCTCAACATTCCTTAATAAAGTACGAATGAATCTCCTCTAAAATCATTTTCTCAATATTCCTTAATAAAGTACGAATGAATCTCCTCTAAAATCATTTTCTCAATATTCCTTAATAAAGTACGAATGAATCTCCTCTAAAATCATTTTCTCAATATTCCTTAATAAAGTACGAATGAATCTCCTCTAAAATCATTTTCTCAACATTCCTTAATAAAGTACGAATGAATCTCCTCTAAAATCATTTTCTCAATATTCCTTAATAAAGTACGAATGAATCTCCTCTAAAATCATTTTCTCAATATTCCTTAATAAAGTACGAATGAATCTCCTCTAAAATCATTTTCTCAACATTCCTTAATAAAGTACGAATGAATCTCCTCTAAAATCATTTTCTCAATATTCCTTAATAAAGTACGAATGAATCTCCTCTAAAATCATTTTCTCAATATTCCTTAATAAAGTACGAATGAATCTCCTCTAAAATCATTTTCTCAACATTCCTTAATAAAGTACGAATGAATCTCCTCTAAAATCATTTTCTCAATATTCCTTAATAAAGTACGAATGAATCTCCTCTAAAATCATTTTCTCAACATTCCTTAATAAAGTACGAATGAATCTCCTCTAAAATCATTTTCTCAATATTCCTTAATAAAGTACGAATGAATCTCCTCTAAAATCATTTTCTCAATATTCCTTAATAAAGTACGAATGAATCTCCTCTAAAATCATTTTCTCAATATTCCTTAATAAAGTACGAATGAATCTCCTCTAAAATCATTTTCTCAATATTCCTTAATAAAGTACGAATGAATCTCCTCTAAAATCATTTTCTCAACATTCCTTAATAAAGTACGAATGAATCTCCTCTAAAATCATTTTCTCAATATTCCTTAATAAAGTACGAATGAATCTCCTCTAAAATCATTTTCTCAATATTCCTTAATAAAGTACGAATGAATCTCCTCTAAAATCATTTTCTCAATATTCCTTAATAAAGTACGAATGAATCTCCTCTAAAATCATTTTCTCAACATTCCTTAATAAAGTACGAATGAATCTCCTCTAAAATCATTTTCTCAATATTCCTTAATAAAGTACGAATGAATCTCCTCTAAAATCATTTTCTCAATATTCCTTAATAAAGTACGAATGAATCTCCTCTAAAATCATTTTCTCAACATTCCTTAATAAAGTACGAATGAATCTCCTCTAAAATCATTTTCTCAATATTCCTTAATAAAGTACGAATGAATCTCCTCTAAAATCATTTTCTCAATATTCCTTAATAAAGTACGAATGAATCTCCTCTAAAATCATTTTCTCAATATTCCTTAATAAAGTACGAATGAATCTCCTCTAAAATCATTTTCTCAATATTCCTTAATAAAGTACGAATGAATCTCCTCTAAAATCATTTTCTCAACATTCCTTAATAAAGTACGAATGAATCTCCTCTAAAATCATTTTCTCAATATTCCTTAATAAAGTACGAATGAATCTCCTCTAAAATCATTTTCTCAATATTCCTTAATAAAGTACGAATGAATCTCCTCTAAAATCATTTTCTCAATATTCCTTAATAAAGTACGAATGAATCTCCTCTAAAATCATTTTCTCAACATTCCTTAATAAAGTACGAATGAATCTCCTCTAAAATCATTTTCTCAATATTCCTTAATAAAGTACGAATGAATCTCCTCTAAAATCATTTTCTCAATATTCCTTAATAAAGTACGAATGAATCTCCTCTAAAATCATTTTCTCAACATTCCTTAATAAAGTACGAATGAATCTCCTCTAAAATCATTTTCTCAATATTCCTTAATAAAGTACGAATGAATCTCCTCTAAAATCATTTTCTCAATATTCCTTAATAAAGTACGAATGAATCTCCTCTAAAATCATTTTCTCAACATTCCTTAATAAAGTACGAATGAATCTCCTCTAAAATCATTTTCTCAATATTCCTTAATAAAGTACGAATGAATCTCCTCTAAAATCATTTTCTCAATATTCCTTAATAAAGTACGAATGAATCTCCTCTAAAATCATTTTCTCAACATTCCTTAATAAAGTACGAATGAATCTCCTCTAAAATCATTTTCTCAATATTCCTTAATAAAGTACGAATGAATCTCCTCTAAAATCATTTTCTCAACATTCCTTAATAAAGTACGAATGAATCTCCTCTAAAATCATTTTCTCAATATTCCTTAATAAAGTACGAATGAATCTCCTCTAAAATCATTTTCTCAACATTCCTTAATAAAGTACGAATGAATCTCCTCTAAAATCATTTTCTCAATATTCCTTAATAAAGTACGAATGAATCTCCTCTAAAATCATTTTCTCAATATTCCTTAATAAAGTACGAATGAATCTCCTCTAAAATCATTTTCTCAATATTCCTTAATAAAGTACGAATGAATCTCCTCTAAAATCATTTTCTCAATATTCCTTAATAAAGTACGAATGAATCTCCTCTAAAATCATTTTCTCAACATTCCTTAATAAAGTACGAATGAATCTCCTCTAAAATCATTTTCTCAATATTCCTTAATAAAGTACGAATGAATCTCCTCTAAAATCATTTTCTCAATATTCCTTAATAAAGTACGAATGAATCTCCTCTAAAATCATTTTCTCAACATTCCTTAATAAAGTACGAATGAATCTCCTCTAAAATCATTTTCTCAATATTCCTTAATAAAGTACGAATGAATCTCCTCTAAAATCATTTTCTCAATATTCCTTAATAAAGTACGAATGAATCTCCTCTAAAATCATTTTCTAAATATTCCTTAATAAAGTACTAATGAATCTCCTCTAAAATCATTTTCTCAACATTCCTTAATAAAGTACGAATGAATCTCCTCTAAAATCATTTTCTCAATATTCCTTAATAAAGTACGAATGAATCTCCTCTAAAATCATTTTCTCAATATTCCTTAATAAAGTACGAATGAATCTCCTCTAAAATCATTTTCTCAATATTCCTTAATAAAGTACGAATGAATCTCCTCTAAAATCATTTTCTCAACATTCCTTAATAAAGTACGAATGAATCTCCTCTAAAATCATTTTCTCAATATTCCTTAATAAAGTACGAATGAATCTCCTCTAAAATCATTTTCTCAATATTCCTTAATAAAGTACGAATGAATCTCCTCTAAAATCATTTTCTCAACATTCCTTAATAAAGTACGAATGAATCTCCTCTAAAATCATTTTCTCAATATTCCTTAATAAAGTACGAATGAATCTCCTCTAAAATCATTTTCTCAATATTCCTTAATAAAGTACGAATGAATCTCCTCTAAAATCATTTTCTCAACATTCCTTAATAAAGTACGAATGAATCTCCTCTAAAATCATTTTCTCAATATTCCTTAATAAAGTACGAATGAATCTCCTCTAAAATCATTTTCTCAACATTCCTTAATAAAGTACGAATGAATCTCCTCTAAAATCATTTTCTCAATATTCCTTAATAAAGTACGAATGAATCTCCTCTAAAATCATTTTCTCAATATTCCTTAATAAAGTACGAATGAATCTCCTCTAAAATCATTTTCTCAATATTCCTTAATAAAGTACGAATGAATCTCCTCTAAAATCATTTTCTCAATATTCCTTAATAAAGTACGAATGAATCTCCTCTAAAATCATTTTCTCAACATTCCTTAATAAAGTACGAATGAATCTCCTCTAAAATCATTTTCTCAATATTCCTTAATAAAGTACGAATGAATCTCCTCTAAAATCATTTTCTCAATATTCCTTAATAAAGTACGAATGAATCTCCTCTAAAATCATTTTCTCAATATTCCTTAATAAAGTACGAATGAATCTCCTCTAAAATCATTTTCTCAACATTCCTTAATAAAGTACGAATGAATCTCCTCTAAAATCATTTTCTCAATATTCCTTAATAAAGTACGAATGAATCTCCTCTAAAATCATTTTCTCAATATTCCTTAATAAAGTACGAATGAATCTCCTCTAAAATCATTTTCTCAACATTCCTTAATAAAGTACGAATGAATCTCCTCTAAAATCATTTTCTCAATATTCCTTAATAAAGTACGAATGAATCTCCTCTAAAATCATTTTCTCAATATTCCTTAATAAAGTACGAATGAATCTCCTCTAAAATCATTTTCTCAATATTCCTTAATAAAGTACGAATGAATCTCCTCTAAAATCATTTTCTCAATATTCCTTAATAAAGTACGAATGAATCTCCTCTAAAATCATTTTCTCAACATTCCTTAATAAAGTACGAATGAATCTCCTCTAAAATCATTTTCTCAATATTCCTTAATAAAGTACGAATGAATCTCCTCTAAAATCATTTTCTCAATATTCCTTAATAAAGTACGAATGAATCTCCTCTAAAATCATTTTCTCAATATTCCTTAATAAAGTACGAATGAATCTCCTCTAAAATCATTTTCTCAACATTCCTTAATAAAGTACGAATGAATCTCCTCTAAAATCATTTTCTCAATATTCCTTAATAAAGTACGAATGAATCTCCTCTAAAATCATTTTCTCAATATTCCTTAATAAAGTACGAATGAATCTCCTCTAAAATCATTTTCTCAACATTCCTTAATAAAGTACGAATGAATCTCCTCTAAAATCATTTTCTCAATATTCCTTAATAAAGTACGAATGAATCTCCTCTAAAATCATTTTCTCAATATTCCTTAATAAAGTACGAATGAATCTCCTCTAAAATCATTTTCTCAACATTCCTTAATAAAGTACGAATGAATCTCCTCTAAAATCATTTTCTCAATATTCCTTAATAAAGTACGAATGAATCTCCTCTAAAATCATTTTCTCAATATTCCTTAATAAAGTACGAATGAATCTCCTCTAAAATCATTTTCTCAACATTCCTTAATAAAGTACGAATGAATCTCCTCTAAAATCATTTTCTCAATATTCCTTAATAAAGTACGAATGAATCTCCTCTAAAATCATTTTCTCAACATTCCTTAATAAAGTACGAATGAATCTCCTCTAAAATCATTTTCTCAATATTCCTTAATAAAGTACGAATGAATCTCCTCTAAAATCATTTTCTCAACATTCCTTAATAAAGTACGAATGAATCTCCTCTAAAATCATTTTCTCAATATTCCTTAATAAAGTACGAATGAATCTCCTCTAAAATCATTTTCTCAATATTCCTTAATAAAGTACGAATGAATCTCCTCTAAAATCATTTTCTCAATATTCCTTAATAAAGTACGAATGAATCTCCTCTAAAATCATTTTCTCAATATTCCTTAATAAAGTACGAATGAATCTCCTCTAAAATCATTTTCTCAACATTCCTTAATAAAGTACGAATGAATCTCCTCTAAAATCATTTTCTCAATATTCCTTAATAAAGTACGAATGAATCTCCTCTAAAATCATTTTCTCAACATTCCTTAATAAAGTACGAATGAATCTCCTCTAAAATCATTTTCTCAATATTCCTTAATAAAGTACGAATGAATCTCCTCTAAAATCATTTTCTCAATATTCCTTAATAAAGTACGAATGAATCTCCTCTAAAATCATTTTCTCAATATTCCTTAATAAAGTACGAATGAATCTCCTCTAAAATCATTTTCTCAATATTCCTTAATAAAGTACGAATGAATCTCCTCTAAAATCATTTTCTCAACATTCCTTAATAAAGTACGAATGAATCTCCTCTAAAATCATTTTCTCAATATTCCTTAATAAAGTACGAATGAATCTCCTCTAAAATCATTTTCTCAATATTCCTTAATAAAGTACGAATGAATCTCCTCTAAAATCATTTTCTCAATATTCCTTAATAAAGTACGAATGAATCTCCTCTAAAATCATTTTCTCAACATTCCTTAATAAAGTACGAATGAATCTCCTCTAAAATCATTTTCTCAATATTCCTTAATAAAGTACGAATGAATCTCCTCTAAAATCATTTTCTCAATATTCCTTAATAAAGTACGAATGAATCTCCTCTAAAATCATTTTCTCAACATTCCTTAATAAAGTACGAATGAATCTCCTCTAAAATCATTTTCTCAATATTCCTTAATAAAATACGAATGAATCTCCTCTAAAATCATTTTCTCAATATTCCTTAATAAAGTACGAATGAATCTCCTCTAAAATCATTTTCTCAACATTCCTTAATAAAGTACGAATGAATCTCCTCTAAAATCATTTTCTCAATATTCCTTAATAAAGTACGAATGAATCTCCTCTAAAATCATTTTCTCAATATTCCTTAATAAAGTACGAATGAATCTCCTCTAAAATCATTTTCTCAACATTCCTTAATAAAGTACGAATGAATCTCCTCTAAAATCATTTTCTCAATATTCCTTAATAAAGTACGAATGAATCTCCTCTAAAATCATTTTCTCAACATTCCTTAATAAAGTACGAATGAATCTCCTCTAAAATCATTTTCTCAATATTCCTTAATAAAGTACGAATGAATCTCCTCTAAAATCATTTTCTCAACACTCCTTAATAAAGTACGAATGAATCTCCTCTAAAATCATTTTCTCAATATTCCTTAATAAAGTACGAATGAATCTCCTCTAAAATCATTTTCTCAATATTCCTTAATAAAGTACGAATGAATCTCCTCTAAAATCATTTTCTCAATATTCCTTAATAAAGTACGAATGAATCTCCTCTAAAATCATTTTCTCAATATTCCTTAATAAAGTACGAATGAATCTCCTCTAAAATCATTTTCTCAATATTCCTTAATAAAGTACGAATGAATCTCCTCTAAAATCATTTTCTCAACATTCCTTAATAAAGTACGAATGAATCTCCTCTAAAATCATTTTCTCAATATTCCTTAATAAAGTACGAATGAATCTCCTCTAAAATCATTTTCTCAATATTCCTTAATAAAGTACGAATGAATCTCCTCTAAAATCATTTTCTCAATATTCCTTAATAAAGTACGAATTAATCTCCTCTCGTGCTACTTACGAATTAAATAATATAGTAGACTTTGCTCTCAAATATTTGCAGCAAAATTATATTAGAATATGTTCAACTTAACAAAAGATAAAACAACGGCAATAACTATCAACGAAAGAAAACAACAGCAATAACTATCTAAGCACCCAATCGTCTAAAATTTAACTTAAATTTGCTACGAATTTAAGCTACATTAGTTCAGCTTAAATGCGTTTGGGGATTGCGCATCCCTGTCTTCAATGTGAATTCCACAACGTACAGACACATTGTACATGATATCGATTTTATCTGGGCAATAAATAATATCAATATTTCTAATCATTGCAAGAAATACGCTTATATTTATGCCTGCCTATTTTAGCTGTGTGCTATACTATACAAAACGCTACCAACTGATCATGTGTAGTATCTACAAGAGCTTTATTCAGTGTTCCTTTACCCTCTATCCCCCCTCTCTCTCGTTGTTTTTCTTTCATGGTCTACTCAACGAAATTCATATAGGACTTTGTGCCATCTTACCCCTGTGAGAAAGATAAATAACCATTTCTATGAGATTATCAAAGGAAATGACTTTCTTCGAAAGAATTTGACGTTTAAGATGAATAGAGGCACGCCATGATACGTTAAAATAAATTTACTATTGTTTCCCCCATTGGCCCTTAGGCTCTATGACAGAGAGATATAACCAGTAAGATTTTTATTATTGATCCTCAACGAAGTGTTTCCCTAGACAGCTGCTGCATCAAAGATAATATACAGAGAAGGGAATAAAATGTAGAAAAGACGGAATACATTTTTCTTTTCTTTTTTTTCAAATATTGATAATAATGTTTGTCCTGTTTGCTTCGAAAAATCTAATTTAATAAAAATAAGATTTAATTTATTATTTCGTAACGTAATCGATAATGGCGTTTGCTTTAATCGCTTATTTCATTATTATAGTTGTAACTGAGACAAAGCAAGGTTTTAAACGTTGATGATTTATGGAGAGGAACTTAATTTAAAAAATGTTTAATTTTGTTTTATTCTCTTCCCAGGAGGTTGGGGTCATTATCAGATGTGTTTGTAGATAATAGAGTTTCTGTGGAACAAACTGTATTCGAACTTGGCGAAAGCAGGATTCAAATCTGTGTTGTTAACCACTTAGCTACAGTAACCCGTATGTGGGTTATTAAAAGTACTACACTGTGTTTCCTCTGTTGCGCAAGATAAAATCAGGGATAGGAATAAGATATATGGAGAGAAATTTGATTTTTAAAAATGTTAAACTTTTTTTGTAATTTTCTTCCCAGGAGGTTGGAGGCATTATCAGGTATCTTTTAGATAATAGAGTTTCTGTGGAACGAACTGTATTCGAACTTGGCGAAAGCAGGTTTCAAATCTGTGTCGATAACCACTTAGCCACAGTAACCCTTATGTGAGGTATTAAAAGTACTACACTGTGTTTCTTCTGTTGCACAAGATAAAATCTGAAAGATATTCATCACCGATGCTTTTGTAATTGTTACCATAGGCAGTTGTTACATCTAAGATAATAAATACAGGGATAAGAATAAGATGTAGAAACATCGAATACTTTTATTTAATTCACGATGATGAAAGCTTTTTTCCTGTTTACGTCACAAGTTCTAATCTACTAAGAATAAAATGCCGTGTTTTATTTCGATTTGTCATCGATAAGTGGCATTTCTGAAATCAGTGTCTCATTTATAAGATACGTGTGGTCGTTTTAATGAATGTAAAATTCATAAAACCTGTATCATCTTGCCATCGAAATCGAGACAATCTAATTTACCTTGCTTTTAAATATGTAATTAAACAAAAATATCTGACGAAACGAAAATCGAAAAACGAATTTTGAAATTAAAAGGAGGAAATAATTTCTATCTTGTCTCCATTGTTTAGTTTTATTTATTTTTTTTTTTTTGAGGGGGTTATTTTTATTTATTGTTTTCTTTCTGTTGTTTATTTTTTTGTTTTGTTTTATTAATAACCTTCTTCATCAAATTGTATCAGCATTTTCCAGCCTATAATAATACGCTAGGTATGCTTGAATTAGCATTCATAATGACGAGGGGGGGGGTTAAGGAGTGATGGTGTGTGTTTTCCCAATCCGTTTGTCCAATCAATGGCGAACGCCATGTATCACGTGATGACAAAATTCGGAAAGTAAATGGTGGAGCAAGGAGAAAACTTCAAAGTCGTTATACTAAACATAAACGTCTCATAATCTGAATAGTGTGTTTATTACGTGTATAAAAGGATTGTTTAAATGTACTTCTTTCATTCACATGCAAATATAACATCTCTTCAGAAAATTTAGTTAGTCTGACTGTATGTCTCTTTCTTTCTTTCTCTCTCTCTCTCTGTCTCTTTCTCTCTCTCTCTCTCTCTCTCTCTCTCTCTCTCTCTCTCTTCCATTATCTCTCAATCTTTATTATTTTATGTTTATTAGTAATTTCTTCCTGGATGGTCTATTTTTTCTCGATTAGGTTATGTCCTTTTGCATAGCAAGAGCTAAATATTAGTCTTCCACTCCATTCGTCATTTATTCATTAAAATAGATTATATTATAAATATATGTACCTGGCAGGGAGACTCGATGTTGTCCAGGATTATATGAGAATGAACAAATATTTCACATTCCGATATTTAGATTGTCATCGACTTCAGTGAATTCATCCATTTTTTTTAATTAAACCGTTTGATTGACTACTCTAGTTAGAAACTCCATCAGTCCACATAACACTGTAATCTACATTGCACTGGAGAGAATCCACTGCTCATTTCACAAAAATATTTATAAATAATGGCTTCACTTAATGTTTAAAATGCAAAAGTCAAGTACAATTGTCCAGTTGTGCTCCTAAGAGAAACACACATTTCGAACGCGTCAACAGTTTTAATACATAAAATAATATTTTACTTGATTATATAATTGTTCAGGTTTATATATATTTTAAACATTACTTGTGTCAAATATAATAATTTAATATAAACGTCCTATAAATATCAGTAGTATTTAAAAATATTAATCGAATTGTGATCCACAAGTATGTTTTTACACTAAAATATAATACCGACTTCAAGATACATATAGCACTTAAACACTTAAATAACAATAATGCCCTTCACACTGTAATTAAATAACATTCGGCCACAGTAGAAGTTTACTTATTCATCATCCACTAAATGATACCTTTATTCCTTAGTATAAATTTAAACAGGAAAACACACAGAATCCATTATATGGGATTAAATCATTTTTAATCATGCTTAGGATCATTAATATTGTACTTTCTCAAAAGACGATACGTGATGGAAATCACCAACTATCATTGAACTTCATTCTTGTGATTTGTCTGTATGTGTGAACTGGTAAAGATTTGCGATAGGTTCTAACGACTTTTATATGCGGTAAAAGGTCAATCTATGTCAATAAAACTATGACAACTCTCTGAAATATCTTACGTGAATTATGAAATAAATATTTTTTTAAATTTTATTTCTTACAATTTTCAATTGAGCACTTTACTGATGTTACCCAACCAAAGTTGATTAGATTCTAGTTTGTGTCCAAGTAGCTAACAAGTATGCAGACATTTTTTTTTATATCAATAGTTATATTTTGGCTGGCTGAGTCGATTCAATAGAACAGCGGATCTTTCTCTTCTTCATCTACCCTTTGATGGTCAACAAGAAAACTAGCCATACAGCCTTTTCATCCAAACTTCACTTGAACTATAACTGCTCTTAAAGCGCCCAATCACTTTCTTCTGAACAGAAATCTTAAAACATAAAAGCTAACCCATCAAACTTAATAACTCACATTATTTTTCTCCATATATGTCTCTTACTCACTGTTTTCTGTTCGTTGCTCTCTATCTTTCTCTTTCTCTCTCTCACTCTCTCTCCCTCTTTCTCTTTCTCTCTCTCTCTCTCTTTCTTAATTTCTCTTATGTTTTCCTCAAATATATCGATTTAAAGTTCCTTTTCCTAGAACAGACCGTTGAGCAATTTTGCTCAGCTGGCCTGCTTTCCAACTAACTACAACATAGTATACTGTCTTCAAGTCCAATGTAAGCAAGTTCTTTCTGAGCGAGCTCCGAAAAAAATCAAATTATACTGAATTTCAACAAACAATTACCGTGCTATTGTATCGAAGATGGCCGTACACTCATTAATTTTTATCCTCAAGTGGTCTTTTGGTCTTGATAATTAGAGATCCGCCGTAAAAAATACAGTATAGTAATTTATAAAACACGAAATGTGTGCAAGTATTAAGTAACAACTTGTGTTCAATTTATGCCATAACACGTATATTTACAATTCGAAATAAAATAACTAATAACGTTGTTTTGATACAAACCAAGAAAATTGCTTGTTTTTTGTACTTTTGTTTTTTTTATAGTTTTTTTTTTCTGTATTATTTTCGTTTCTCTTTTTTCTGTATTTTCCATATTTCATACACGAGATAAAATAATTTGTTTTCTATTTTTCTTTTAAAATTGCAACTTTTAAAGATATCGGTTATTTAGTTGAACAATCACATTAACGGACCTTTAGGCATGTTGATAAGTATTCAAATTAAATGTACAAGAAAGCCCTTAAACAATTTTGATTGTAAAGAGTTTAGTTATGCAAGGAAAAATATTCGTATTTTATTTTATTCAATTGTAAATATATTTCCACATAATTTGTATTATTATCTCAATCAAAAAGTATATATATATATATATATATATATATATATACATATATCGATATATTCGATGGAAAAATAAAAATAAATTAAGAAAGAGACAGAGCAATGAAAACAGTAAGTAAAAGACAGATAGAGAGAAAAACAATGTGAGTTATTAAGTTTGATGGCTTAGCTTTTGATTATGTTTTTAGATATATATACTTTTAAATCTCCGAAACAGCAACATAGTAAGCAGCTGTTTTCTATTTACAAAATTTTAGTTAAGTTTTTCCCTTTTAATCCTAATGTAGTTAAATTCTGTTTTAAAATTGAAGACTTTTGCGAAACCGGCTTATGCAAGTGCTATGTCTATTTCTATTTAACAATTTTAGTTAAGGGATTTTTTTTCATCCTTATATAAATGAATTCTTTTTGGTCCTTTTTTTGGTTTTTAGAAATCGGATTATGTAGGTGCTTAGTTTGCGATAGGTTAAAATTAATTTCTTTTTTCCTTCCGGGAATCGAAACTGCATTCTTTATTTTAATTTTGTATTTTTTATTCAAAGCTTCTTTAGACTATATATATATATATATATATATATATATATATATATATATATATATATATATATATATATGCTTAAAGTTTACGCATAAATTTATACTTTCGTACATTAATTATATGTGAGTAAATGAAATAATTATATATATATACATATATATATATATATATTTGTAGTCATCGACATACAGTCCTGTTTAGTTGTATCACAACTCATCAGTGCCGCTAGACTAGCATCCCTCCCAAACCAAGGATTGAACCTAGAACCTATATATATATATATATATATATATTTTAGTAGACATTTTACAGGAGAAAATTTTACGTGTTATGTTTCCAAAAGGGAAATAATAAAACCTCAACAAATCATTTCTTCTTAAAATAACAGATTCGTTATAAAATTGAAATATAGCTGAGTATTAGCATATTCCACTATAGACCGAATGATACCCAGGTCAATCCCTGGTATACCTTATTATTCTATTTTCATTTTTTTTCTTGTTAATAAGTTCAATTTTCGATAAATTAAAAGGTACCAATTAAGATCGATGAAAACCATCACTTCCTTTGCATATTTTAAAACTAAATATAAATGAAAGGTGACTTTTCTAGAGGATCCATCGTCAAATCCCAATATTAGCTGGCGTTATATTGTAAATAAACCCAGACGGAATTTGTATAACGACATTATCATTATTTTGTGTGTGTTTTATTTCATGCAAATTTTTTTTCGAATTAGTCCACCGCGCAAATTATTTCTCGTAAAACGTAATAATCAATATAGGACTGATTCTATAATAATACATAAACAATTAGCAAATATTAAATTATCATGCTTAAGCGTCTTTTACGACCGACTAATATTGGATGGCTAGCTAGTTATATACATAAGAGATTTTAAAATCATTACTAAATATTTGGCAGAATATAATAATAAATAGAAGATGGATTCTATAATAATACATACGCAATCAACATAAATTAAAATATCAATGTTTAAGCGTATTTTACGACCGGGCAACGCCGGGTATCAAGCTGGTTTTCTTCGATAAGTATAAAAAATCGATAACCGCAAAAATCCTGTAAAAGGAGGAACAGTCTGATTTTTACCAGTTAACATTTTATACGGCCCAATATCACAAGTATATATAGGACGCTATATTACTATACAGCCAAGAAAACCCGACGTATGCCATTATTAGTTGGTTGTTTGAAAAGACAGACGCGCTTTCAAAATGAATGTTTCTGTTTAGAGCACAATCAAACTATGACATTGATTTTTTAAAATTTTGACCTTTGAATTTAATTTTTTAGCCTATATAATTTCATGAAATCAAGAGAAGATTGTCTACAGTGCAATGTAAAATATAATGTATTTTGGACACTGCGAAGAGGTATGTAATCTTCATCACCCGGTGCACAGCGGTGGGTTCCCAATTAGAGCAAGCAATCAATCAGTTTGATTGACGGATATTCAATTCCACATAATTCGATGATAATATGAGAATTAAAATTTGTGGAACATCCGTTGATCCTCAACGTCGACTCGCACGACTTTATATATTATGAAACAGTATTGAATATTTTAAAATAAAGCAAAACATCTTTCTGTCTACATGAAATTAGTTTTTCACGCTAGAAATGTCTTCCGATTACCAAATTAATTTATTTGGGAAGAGTTTTTTTTTTATCTTCAGAACGTATAAAAAAACTCACCAGGGGAAATAACTCTACTCGTTTCATATATAATCGATGTCGGAAGTAATAATTCCGAATAAAGTTAATTAAATATATTATCAATATAATTGTTTTAAGAGTTGATGAAATAACAATCTTAAATAGAACAATTAAAACAACTCTTTCGCTAGAAACTTAGACTAACATTTAGTACAATTGATTTTCCTTAATATAATGAACAAATGGGGTGACCTCTTACTCGTATATTTTTAAAATAATCACACTATATATAGAAATAAATGAAATACTAAACTAACGGACCTTTTGGATATATTAATCAAATTGTAAACAAACAAACAGACAGGAATACGAATTTATATATATATATATATATATATATATATATATATATATATACATATATATTGTGCATATTTAGGCAGCATTTTTTCATTTAAGCAAAATATTATTGAATAGCACGGAATTATTCTGTTTTACAATTTTCCTTTTTATCTTCTCCAATCTCCTAATAGTCCTTTTTGTGTTTTTCTTGAAATTGTATATGTTGGATCCATAATAGCGAGCGCTTTCGAAAGAAGTACTTCTATCATCCTCAGGCATATTGTAGAAATAAATGTAGGGATTGTTTTTTTTAATTTACTTATATATATTTTCCCCTAGTCACGTGGTAATTTGTTACAAATTAAGTGGGCGATTTTTTTTTTTTTGCATATATTAAACAGATTTATATATACAAACACAAACTTACGGCGCATTCTATATAAATAAAACAGTAGATGTATGTATTTGTTTGTGTTTTTAGCTATTAAACCGTTAAACTCTTAAAAAACTGGTAACATAACTGAAATTATAAGGAAATAGTAATCATTCACCAGAAATTGTTTATAGCCAGTAAAATATTTGTTTAAAAGGATAAATAACGCGTTCAAAAATATGTAGGCAAGTTGAAATGCGTAATGTTTATTTTAACATTTTATATTCTACTCGGGGGTCATCACTTATCAAGCCCGATAGCCACTCAGGGATAAGGGTTAATGAATGTAAGGTGGTAGTTTAGTAATGGTTATAGGTGTAAAATGAGTAGAAATAGATTATTTATTGGGACGACGCAACGAGAACTTGTTTACATTGCATTTGAATACTACTATATTGTATTCAATCGGGAAGCAGGCCAGTGGAACAGGAAGTTCTGGGAAATAAACTTTGTTCGTGGAATCTGCATTTAGATTAAGGCGCACATAGAGAAAGCGGGAACCATATACAGTTGCTGTAGCTAGTCAAATGTATTTTGTGAAAGTTTGGCATCGGGCATTATAAATTGTATTTAAGTTGAGCACTTGCCATAAAAATAAAAATAAAGCATGTTTAGGCTAGCAAGGTCTCTTCTGTGAGAAAGAGGTTGCAGGGAAGAGAAAAGTGCATCACCATTTAGGTTTCGAAGCCGATATATTTCTATTACTTTTGCGCATGCTCAAATTCATTCATAGCTTGAAATTGCTTAATTTATAATTTTTCTCATTAATCTATTGATTGTTTCAGTAGTAGATGATGCGGCTGGTTCGCTAAATGTTTTTGATTTGATTGTAGCTGAAGACACCCAAATATATATATTTTTTAATTTTTAATATCAGTACTATATATATAGTATTTAACAGAGAATTGGCTCTATAAAATAAACATGAAATCTAAATAAATTTTTACAAAATTTAAGCCAATTTTACAACTGGGCTACATCGGGCGCCTCCACCGCTAGTATCATATAAAATATGTACTTTATTTAAGGAAACAGTAAAACTTTGTCTTAATTTTGCTTTGGACGTTTTATAAAAAAAAAAGTATAAAAATACATTATACAGTTTATTTACTAAGGTTTGTCGAGAGAGGTATTTAGGTTGGCATTTAGGGATGTTAAGTTTTGAAAGCATATCATCATCGTATGAATCAGCAGAATCTATTATTGACAATGTTTTCTCTTCTGTTTTTCTTTTCTGGTCATTACTTTTTTTTTGTGGGGGAGAAAGATATCGGGTACTTACGGAAGAAATGACGTGAATATTGCCAACATCCTGAGTAAAAAGTGGATTTTGCTTGGAACACACACGTATTCAGTCCGTGCCGTTAACCACTTGATCACCATCACTTACATTAAGATGGTATAAAAATTATAAACCAATACTAGCAGGCCACGCCCTGTTGCCAGGTCATAAAATACGCATAAATATATTTTCATTCATACAAAAACTGAGACATATGCGAGCGAGTATTATGGCTTTGTTTTTTTGTTTTTTTTTTGTTGGTTTTTTTTTCAAAACTATCCACTTCTTGTATGCCAAAAGAAATATACTTAAGCTGAGATCGAGACCAAATCTTAAAGACAGTGAATTAAGTCCGATAGCCATTAGGCTAGCTTGATACGTTCTCTAAAAAGTATTTTAAAACCTACTTATTCTTTAAATAAGGAATCTGTCATATGAAACAATCAGGTATGCGCATTCGTTAAACAGTTGAAAAACATAAAACCGGATGATCCTCACGTACTAATTTTTCACATATCTGATTATCCTATACATCAAATTTCAATCAAAAATTCGTTGAGAATATAGCTTAAGACGTATCGTCCCACACGCATATTCACTTTTATAGAGGTACTAGACTACTTGTAATTCGTAGGGACAGTATGTGATGCCTAACTATGGAATAGTGAGTATAATAATCATGGCGAAAATTGCGCGTACAATAATGCTCATCACTTTCATTGCTTAATATCCGGAAACTACTTATTTGCGTAAAATTTAAATTTGATAATCGTTTTCAGCATGTATCAAAACCCATTAAAGTCGTCATTTTAAAGGAAAATATTAAAGTAGAAACAAAGTAAAAATTTGGAAAAACTTCTATCTTTATATTTGATTAAAAATGCTACAATATATACAGTGTTGGTCATCCGTACCTAAAAAATTGTCTGGCGTCTCTTTCGCCGAATGGCTTTGTAAACAAGAAAATACGATTGAAAACGTTAACGTCCATCACAAGTAAACGGCAATAACTTTAGTCCGATTTAAACAGGTTAATATGTCTATTGTTTGCATAATCTTCAAAGTATTAATAAACATTTGTAAGTAACCTTTAAGGTATTTAAACTGCCAATTACGGAATGTGCTGCACGAGAAGGGTTGTCCCTTCTCTTGTTAGTAAGGGAGCAGAGTAGATAAGTGAAAATAATATTAGGAGAAGGCTAGAATCGAACCCTGTAGGCAAGTGGATATAGGAACTCTTAGGAATGCAGTCCATAGTTAATTCTATTAGAATAGCTAAATATTATTAATGTAAGAAAAATAGTTGATTGTCTATTCTTTTAAAAATCTGAATATTAAATATGTCAGTTAAAAGAATGGACAATACGAGTTAAAAATATTGTTTAAAAATAGGTTCGATATTAAATAATTAGAATTGAGAAATCTTTGTTGCTGAAAGTGTGTTGGACAGACATGTGTAGAAAACTAGTTAAATCAGTGTTAAAGTAATAATGCTAGAATTTATTGTATTTTTTCTCGACGCCAAATAACCGAAAATACCTGACATACCCTAAAACAGGTAAATAAAATAATGCATTATATGTCGTGGTTCAACCGTCTATACGACTTTTGTTTTGTTTAGTATGCTTTATTTGAAGTGAGCAACGCTAAACGGTGCTGCCCGGGTCGAAAAATTTTTCGTTGAGTAGCGTATAGCAGAAATCAATAACAACAGAAAGTAATTATTTCTTCAAAACAGGCTGCGCTTAAACACATCTGCTCTATCTAGGATATTAAGCACTTTGATAATCTCAAGTCGTCCTCACTTCCAAAAATAAGTTGATGAAGACTGATGTCCTAATCGGAAGTAACTCTCCTTTTACCCCCTACTCGAATAAAAAGGAGGTGAACTATAGGAGAATTGTCAAATTAAAACATTTGTCAATCCATGTGATGATAATCTCAAGATGTCCCTCACTTAACACAATAATTTAAAGAGGAATGACGCTATCCCCGGAAGTAAACCCCCAATCTATCACCCGCCTACTCGAAGAGGAGATAATGTCTGGAAGGATTGTTTCATTAAACACTTGCCACTTCATGTGATATTAATCACAAGTTGTCCTCCTTTTACAACCATAATTAGAAGAAAAATGACGTCATTACCAGAATTACTATCCCATTTATCACCTCCTACTTGAATAAATAGGAGGAGATAACGTCTAGGATGTTAGTCTCATTTGGACACTCACTAATCCATGTGGTTATAATGACAAGTTGTTCCCTACTTACCACTATAATTTTAAATTTACCTCCTGCCTGCCGATCACTTCCCTTTCTCGAATAAAAATGAGTAGATATTGTCTGAAGGGTCGCCTCACTTAAACACTCGCTACTGTATGTTATGAAAATCTACTTACAATCATAATTAAAAAAGAATGACGTCATCACCGGAAGTTACAACCCCATGCTTATATTCCCCCAATACTCGAATGAACTGGAGGAGATAATTCCTGGGAGTATTCTTATTAAATACTCGCCAATGCATGTGAAGATAATCTCAAGTTGTCCCACACTTAGCAGCCCATCTATTTCCGCCATAATCGAATGAACAAGAAAGAAACATGTGTGGGTTGATTTGTCTAATTAAAATATTCGCCAATCCATGTGATGGAAATTTTAAGTTGTCCCCGATTTAACACTATGATTTTAAAGTGAATAGAAGTCATCACTGAAAGTTACCAACAAAGCCTATCATCTTCCACTCTCGAATTAACAGAAAATAATGTCTAGGACGATTGTCTAATTTAAACACTTGCCAATCCATGTGATACTAATCTTAAGGTTTCGCTTACTTTACATAATAATTTGAATATGAATGACGTCATAAAAGGAATTGACACCCCTATCTATCACTCCCAAACTACCCGAATAAAGAGTTGGAGAAAATGTCTGGCAGGATTGTCTCATTTTAATACTTTCCATAACCTCAAGTTGTCCCCTCTTAACAGCATTATTTTAAGAGGAATGACGTCTTCACCGAAAGTTACCCTCCCTATTAGATTAAAAAGGAGGATGTAATATCTGAAAAGATTATTTCGTTTTATCCTCGCCAATTTATGTGATGATAATTGTCCCCTACACACTGTAATTGGAGAGGAATGACGTCATGACTGGAAGTAACTCTCTTCCTACCACTCCCCACTTACTCGAATAAAAAGGAGATAATGTATGGGAGGATTGTTTGATATAAAATCTCACCAAACTATGTGATGATAATCTCCAGTTGTCCCCAATTAACACCATATGTGAATGAGGAATTACGTCATCACCAGTCCCTTCTTCTTTATTAGACAGGAGGAGAAAATGCCTGGGGGGACTGTCTCATTTTAAATATTCACAAATCCTTGTTAGGATAATGTCACGTTTTTCTCTGCTGAACAGCATAATTTGAGAAGTAATTACGTCATCACCGGAAGTTATTCCATTGCCTATCTCTTCGCCAACTCGAATAAACAGGAGAAGAGTTTTTCTAGGGTATTGTCTTATTCAAACACTCGCCATTAAATGTAATGATAATCTCAAGTGGTTCCCCATTCAAGGCCATTACTGGAAGTAAATCCTCCCCGCTTTTCGTTCATATCCTCGTAACAAGTAGAAGATAATTTCTCATCAAAATTATCGACAATGCAAGTGATGATAATCTCACGTCATCCCCACCCACACCAAAATGTAAAGAAAAATCATTTATTACATAAATACAAAGGCTTAATAGTAAGCAACATGAATGTATTGATTAAATTTGCGTATGCGCACAAATATAAGCATGGCTGTTAGTTTGAATTAACAATTTGCATGTCAGTTTGCTGATGTATGTACGCGTTATTCAGACAGGTAAACAAATAATTTACTCGTTATAAACTATGTATGCTGCTTGAATATTACTTCCTGAGAATTTCAGTGATGTGTGACCAGTAGTTTAAGAGGTTACTCGTTAGATATTTACGCATAAACATACGTCTACTGTTTTATTTATATAGATTGTGGCTAAGAAAACTTCGCAAGAAAAATTAACGAAAAAGAAGGGAGATAATTTTAAAGTTAAAAAAAATCAACAATTCATCCTAAAATAATGCTTGCGGTAATGTAAAATTCTTGACAGTTTGCTTTCCTTATCTTTTTCAGCCAAAAAATACAATGAATATAAACTATTACATCTAAATCAAATAAATAAAAACCGAACACACTTGTTTGTCGTCAATTTCCCTATGTTATTTGTAATTAGCTACCATAAGAACATTTATTGTCGCTACTATCTGCGCAGTGAGCTAATATACGACATTCGGCGCATTTGCAAAGTTCGAAAACAGCTTCCGGAATATGTTGCAACCAATCACGTTATTTGCTAATTCATTATGCATGTGTATTTTATCTTTAAGGTTTATAATATGCAGTTTTCTTCCTATTAAGGCTATCTGGCGAGCTGACAGAATCATCGAACATTGAGTGATTAATTTAGAACTTTAGGGTTGGAAATTTTAGGTGTAGACGAGCGTAAAATCGGAAGTCACTTTAACAGATAAGATAAATAAAAAAATCAGATTCGAATATACATCACCGGAGATTTGATACCTAATGCATACAAAAATATACACACGCTCACATACACATATGCATGTGTTTTTTTTTTCTTAATTCGTATACTATTTGGACTATTTTCCTTTATCTTTTCACTGTACTTTTTAAATGAATTCCCTTATGTACCTTCCGTATTTTCTTATATATATATATATATATATATATATATATATATATATATATATATATATATATATATATATATCCTTATATATCCTATCTTCTTTCTATCTTTATTGTAAACATCCTCTCTGCTTCAATATACATATTGTATTATAGTATGTCTCAGCTTATGGACTTATGTCAGCTATTTGGTAAATGTGAACCCTGGTTTTGTCTTCGCATTTCATGAGAAGCGTAGGACTTCGAAATGTCAGATTCTAAAGAGGTTTTCTTCCATTTTTTTCTTTTTTTCTTTGCTTATATATATTAGAAAAGAGAAAGAATCCAAAAGCACTTAATTAATTTATATTTTTTAAATAGTTCATAATTGAATATTCAGTAATATTGTCATTTTTTCTTATTATTTCTAAACACACACACACACACACACACACACACATACACACTGTGAGTGTTGTGAAAATAAATCCTTGTTTGACGACATTTTGAGTATAATATATCATGTGTCTTTGAAAAACTTTGTAAAACTTATTCTTTGTAAAAATAAATCTTTCTTTGAAAAAATGTCCGCTTTTCTAACGACCACCCTGTATATATATATATATATATATATATATATATATATATATATATATATATATATATATATATATATTAGGAATGGTATCGAAACCAGGAAAACATTGAAATCGCCCCATCGCTAATATATAAGATATATTAGTGATGGGGCGATTTCAATGTTTTCCTGGTTCGATACCATTCCCGCTTCCGTACTAAATTATCGATCTCGACGCAATTACCAGATCTGATTTTCATTCTTTATAAACTTCTAAGTCTCTTAATCGTTAACTATCAAGTTGTTAGTAATCACGGTAAAATAAAAAATAAAAAAAGTACGCGTTAAATGTACACATATTTCGCAAACGTAAAAATACATTTATTAGGAGATGATCTATACATTTTCGTTTTAGTGATTGTTTAAAATCAAATAAACATTTATTTTTAACATTACAATCAGCAGTGTAAGATTTTGTTTTAAATTAAATAAAATAAAAAGACAATTAAAAGAATTTTCCGATTTCGATATCGATTCCGATACCACTAAATGTTCAGATTTTTCTGATTTCTGATTCTGATTCCGATTAATCCTCTCAACATATATATATATATATATATATATATATATATATATATATATATATACTCCATTTACTCACATAAATTAATATACGAAAGTATTAATTTATCCGTAAACTTTAAGAATTTACTTCAACAGTGCTCAGTCTGTAGGTAGAGCTAGTTAGTAAATCTATCAACTTTCTAGTATGCACCGTACCTTTCCTAATCAGCTAATGAGCAGGCACTTACAGGATAAAGGCCCATTTGACCTCTCGTTGACCCGTTCTTTTGTGTTTGCTATTTAGCGTAGATATCTAGTGTCTTTACCTGTTTTAAATCTAGGTTAATTTGTTTTTTTTCTAGCAAAAAAACTCAATAGAAGGTACGTATATAAAAACGCGAGACAACCACAAAATTCTCGCATAAGCATGAATAATCCTAGAGTGGATTAAACGCGGAATATTAAGTATAGCTTAATCGCCATATATATTTTATTACTTACTACATATATATATATATATATATATATATATATATATATATATATATATATATATATATATATATTTATATATATATAGTAGTGTTGGTACGATTAGTCGGAATCGGGAATCGGAAAAATCGGAACTTTTGGGGGCATCTGGATCGGGATCGGAATCGAAGAAATTTTGAGCCTAATTTTGTATTCCAAAAACGATTCTCTTTATTTTTCCTGGAAATTATAATAGAAACAAACAGATGTTTTTATATATTTATCAGAAGAATATTTATTTATAACATGAAAGTAAGGGGCACGGAACCAGGGTTTCTGGGTACAATTTAATTATTTTATTGGTAAATTATGGCAAACAAAGTAAATAATCAAGAGTTCACTTACTTTTTTTGCCTTAGGAAACCATTTGAAATACTCACTTATTTTAGCACCTTGGTGATAAAACAATACGTTACCCCTTTGAGTTCACAGTTAAATTAAAAGGGTTAAGCCGCTCAGAACAAGTTTCATTTAAAAATTTTCTGGCACCGGCCTGGTCCCCTGTTGTCTGGAGTAATCATCTTGGAAATAATCCTATGTTTTATTGCATTTATTTATTCATTTTGCCACAAGTGAAAATCACATGAAAATCTCAGGAGTTAATCAAAACTTTACATAAAAGTATAAGCGTTAGAGGTTTATTAAATTAAATTAAAAGAAATTATATGTACATTTTTTAATTTATTAATGTTACACACGGAAATTTTATAGCAAGCCCCACTCTCCCCAATGATTTACTTCTACTTGTGCAGCCGCCATCGCGCAAAGGCAGCATGCGTACCGCAGATTTAACCGACATAAGTCCAGTTCAAACAGGAAGAAGTATATCGAAGCGAAAAGTAACCGTAAGAAAGAAATAGCGACAACTAACAAAGAATTTACTGAAACCACAAAAAAAAACGTATTGAGGCGCAGAAATGAGGAACCCGGGATTCTGGAAAATCTACAATAGTGTAGTAAATAATGGGCAATCAACAATCCCTCAACTATCCAACAATCATGAGGTTGTTTGCTCTGCAACTGAGAAGGCTAACATGCTTGCTAGTCGGTTTGCCTCCAACTCCACACTGGATCCTGCCAACCACCCCCTCCCTGACTTTCCTTTGCGGACAGACGCCACACTAGACGATCTGAAAATCTCCCCTTCTCAGGTGCATGTTATCATAAAAAATATTGACACTGCAAAAGCATGTGGACCTGATCTCTGCTTAAGTAGCTCCAGTTCACTTCAAACTTTACAACAAATGCCTTAACGAATCTTGCTTTCCTGCCTGCTGGAAAACTGTTTCTGTAGTACCAGTTTTCAAGAATTCTGGCGAAGGAACTGACCCAGTAAATGATTACCCCGTTAGCTTCCTCCCATTATTCGCCAAAATATTTGAGACAATAATAAACCAAGTTCTAGTCCATAACCTTACAGATGCTAAACTTCTGGCTGACAAACAATATGGATTTAGACAAGTCCGATCAACAGCAGACATACTATAATCTCAGAACGTATATACCAGTCACTGCACAAAGCGACGAGAGGGTAGAGCGGTAACTCTAGATATATCTAAGGCTTTTGACAAGGTATGGCATGAAGGTCTTCTCAGGACAATCAGATGATATGGTATCACTGGAAGAAGACATGAAACTATTAGATCCTTCTTAGATAAGAGAAAAATTCAGATTGTCAGCGATGGTCGTACATCTAAACAATACGATATAAATGCGGGAGTGCGTCAGGGGTATATCCTGGGACCTCTGTTATTCCTAATATTCAGAAATGACCTCCCTGACAAAATTGCCTGTGAGATGGGTGTATATGCTGACGACACCACACTCTAAAACAGATAGGAAAACAAATGAACACACACACCACACTCTAAAACAGATAGGAAAACAAATGAACACACACCACCACACTCTATAACAGACAGGAAAATAAATGAACCCATATCTAAAGAAATGGCAGAAACACTAGAGGATGACCTCCGATCTGTAGTGGAATGGGGACATGAATAGATGGTCACATTAAATGCTGCCAAGACAAAACTCGTCTCCTTCAATAATTAAAAGAAAGTTTCTCTACCACCAATAGCAATGGTCAGTGACTCTTTATCTGAAAGTACATCCTTTAAACTCCTCAGCCTAACGCTCTCAGGAAAACTGAGTTGGAACAATTACATCGAGAGTATCGCCAGGACCGCTACGAAGAAGTAGGTTCTCTTTACTGTGCTAAAAAGATACTAACACCGGAAAGTATCCTATACCTCTATAAGGCAACCATTCGCCCATGTATGGAGTATTGTTGTCATATTTGGGCTGGTGCATCTGCCACTAGTCTCTCGTTCCTATACAATGTTCAAAAGAGAGTCTCGAATCTGATAGGTCCTGAACTGTCATCTAAACTTCAGCCCCTGTCCAATCGACGAAATGTTGCATCCCTCTGCCTTTTCTACAAGTACTTTAACGGTGAATGATCTGACGAACTGCAAGCACATGTGCCCCCTCGACGTAAATACTACCGATAAACCCGACAAGAAGCTAGAGATCCCTAGATGTAAGAGAGCCTTCTATTCCAGCAGTTTCTTCCCCAGGACAGCTAGACTTTGGAATTTCCTGCCCGGTCCCTGCTTCCCCAACTGTACTGACATGCAGAAGTTTAAGTGCAATGTGAACCGACATTTTGCTGCCCAACTCCCTACACAGTACTCCTGACGCCTATGTCCCTGATAGTAGCCCCCGACAACAAAGTGGCAATATGCCTTGTTTGAGATGAAAATGTAATAAAATATATTAATATTATTAATGTTATCATTATATATATATATATATATATATATATATATATATATATATATATTAATAGGATAGTGTGTGTGTTCTTTTGTGTGTCACGCTTACATCCGGATCGTTTAATTGTTATGGTCTTTTACTTCTTGTCATAAATAATTTTGCCAAGAATTCTTCATAAGTTTTGGTTCTGGTTTCGACTATAGCTGATGGCAGTTAAATCATCTATTTTTGTTTTATAAATAATTTTATCAATAATTCTTTATAAGGTTTGGTTTCGCTTTCCATTATGGCTGAAGAAATTCAAGTTTTGAAAAAAAATCAGATGAAAGGACCGTCATTACTAAATTCTACCGAAAACCAGCAGCCGAAGTATATTTGTACACTACAAGTCGGCCCTCTCTACTAAGGCCATGATCGGATATGCTAGGAATGAGATCACTCACATCCAAAACAAATGCAGCACGCCAAAAGACAAGACAGAATGCACAAAACGGTTCCACCAGGTCCTAGAGACAAACTGATACCCCTGCACTGTCATTAAACACCTTTGGAACACGAGAAAACGTGTAAGAAGCTTCTCCACCAATACTTGCTTCCTTAAAATGCCCCATCTCAGCGACAAGATCACAACGGCTATCCGCACGACTATCAGAAGAGAGGGTCTCACTATGCAACTAGCCCACTCTGGGCCATCTCTTAGGCAGAAACTCTCTAAACGCAGGCACAACGAGGACCCACAACATTAGCAAATTGCCCCGTATACCCCGCAACAATCTACCACTGTACACACGTAGTATACAGACTAGAATGCTCTGCCTGCGGAAAATTCTACGTGGGCAGAACCACGAGACCCCTACACATAAGAGTCAAGGAACACACACAAACACAAGCATCATCATTCCGCAAACATCTCAACAAACACTAATACAACTATTAAAGTCGATATTTTCACCACAGAATGCAATATTGGTAATCTTCGCATAAAAAATCATTACTAATATCCAAATTACGGCCAGAGCTCAACAACAGACTGGAGCTCGGATCTTCATTCATTATATAACTTTACATACGGCGCCCACCTAAGACTTACCATTGCAATCATAACCCATTAGAACAGATACACTACTGCACACCGCTCAAAGCCCAACTCACAATTAAGATAGGACATTACTACAAGCCCCTCCCATATAAATTATATATATATATAAAATAAATAAATAATAATAAAATAAAAGAAATTTAATAAATAAAAAATAGCAGTATATATTTAAAACAAAAAAATTAAAATATAGCTAACTGAAGTAACACAAACCAATTAAGATAAAGAAAAAAAAATAGAAAATGGCGCATCTACTACCACTTATAATTTCATGGACATAAATAAATTAACAACTCCCAAGGAGTGTCATCCCAATGCCTCCCTCCCCACCTATCTTCCTACTCCTGACAACACTAACCTAAACACCCAGCTGCCGACTGGGAGCGCACCACAGAGCACCCCACCTCCTCTCCTCTCTCACATAATAGCTGACCGGACACAGCCCACTAGCGACTTACGTGATCTAGATAAACCTAGACACCCCACATATCAGCAGAAAAAAATAATAGTAATAAAGACAACAAAGGGAGAACATACAAAATTTAAAAATGCTCACGCTAAAGCAACAAGTTATAAACCAAAAAAATGAAAATAAAAAGACAAATAAATAAATAGAAATAAATATAAATTATAAATATGTTTATTACCTAATCATACCATACATAAATCCCCTACTGACATTTGCTCCGAGATCCCACATAACTTCCCAACTTCCGCTAAATCATCTAGCATGCTTTGAATCGATCTGTTACGGCCACCATTTGAAAAGGGAATTTTTTTCCGAAACAAATAATGGATATTGTCGCAGACATAACAAGTAAGACATTTTACCTAATACATCTGACTAAATATATGTATATATAAAATATATGTATGTACTTATTGATTTTTAAATCGGCACTTGTTCTCGTCTTCTCTTACAAACAACGGCTATATTTCATTCCTTGCATTGTGACAGTCTTCTAAATCTTAACTACATATATATATATATATATATATATAGTAATTTATGAAATATACATGGCAATAAAGCTACACTGAATATTCCACGTTTCATCTACTCTAGGACTCTTCAGGCTTATGCGCATAAGCCTGAAGAGTCCGAGAGTGGACGAAACGCGGAATATTCAGTGTAGCTTAATCGCCATATATATTTTATAAATTACTAACTAGCTCTACCTACGTATTGAGCATTTTGTAAGTAAATACTTAAAGTTTACACATAAATCTATACTTTCGTATATAAATTTTATGTGAGTAAATCAAGTAGTTATATATATATATATATATATATATATTATAAGTTTTTATTTTGGTGTCGCTTGAAGCTAATGCACCTAAGACAGAGTGATATATATATATATATATATATATATATATTTTTTTTTTTTTTTTTTAAATCGCAACTTTATAATATATAACACTCGAGAGAACATTAACTCTATAATAATATATACGAAATCTGCAAGAATTAAAATCTCATATTTAAGTATTCTTTGCGACCAGGCGTTCGTTCTAGCTTAGATAAATGCTTGTGTAGTTTTAACAAAGAAGGTAAAATACTTTCAGAGCATCTCCATTGACGCTGAACATCTACAGAATGCCAACATCAATATATTACATATTAATGGGGCACCTGGTGAATTCCCACAGGTCTCGCTAGTTATTATTATTATTATTATTATTATTATTATTATTATTATTATTATTATTATTATTTACTCATTATGGAGTTCTCATACAAATCATCATCAAGTATTCCTCTTTCAGAACAACTTGTGGTGTTCCCTGGAGTCTGAGTGACAACAAGCCTCGCCAGATTTCCAGTACGTTCCACCTCTTTCGGAAATCTTTGCAAAAGAATTTGCGTTATAGCAATAGATGCTTGCCATTAATTTCTCGTTGGCGGCGACCATTGGTCTCCACCGGAATTTGGGTGGCAATAAGCCTCCCGAAGGTCCAAGTCCTCTTTGCACTACTCCAGCGGAGGTCTGGCTATTGCTTGCTCTCCCCGGTCTTTCAATCCTCTCATACCCTCATTATTTCGTGCGTGCCCGTTTTTGGTTGACGCTCACAAAAAGAGGGGCGGCATCTTACAATTATACAGTTTCAGTTTTTATGATTCCATGCGATGTTCTTTTGTGGTTTGTACCTGTAGCTGTTTCTGTGTCCAGTTTGTGTGTAGTTTATGTGTAGTTTTAGTCTCCGCGTTCAAGGGTTTTCCTTAATATGTATGCACTTTTCATTATTGAAATTCGTTGTATCTTCTCTGCCATCCGACTGATTCCAATCTCTCCCATTCCATTTCCAAACTTTTTCAGTATAGTTCCTAGCGCTCCTACTATTATGCTGATGCAAAAGCAATGTCGTTTTCTCACATATGTTCTTTGTATATATGATTTCTGAATTAATTCACTTATATATATAGCCAGGTTATATGTCATGTTGCAGTGCGTTTTTCGCTCTATTGAATCGCGTTATTCGCTACCGTTCTCTATCTCTTCATTCATTTTTTCCATGCTTTCCGTCAGAATGGATAAAATGAAACTCGCACGATCAATTACAAGGAAAACATTTGAGAAAAAATATCCGCGGAAACTACCTGTCGGTTATGTAATAATTTGCAAATTTACAAAAAAAAAAGAAACAACACATCTCTAATTAAATATTTATAAATTTTAAAGGAATAGGTATCAGAATCGGGAATCTTATCGGAATTGGACATTTAGAAAGGTCATTCGATTGGAATCGGAAAAAAATTCAGAATCGCCCCCTCATTAATATATATATATATATATATGTGTGTGTGTGTGTGTGTGTGTGTGTGTGTGTGTGTCTGTCTCTGTGTGTGTCTGTGTCTGTGTCTGTGTGTCTCTGTGTGTGTATTAGCAATTGATGGTAATTCGAAATGAATTTTTAATTTTAATAATAATTTCGGTAATTTATGTTAGAAAAACCAGGCTGGTTGTAATTTGAAGAAAATCTAAGAAAAAAGACATTTGCTTGAAGTAAGTCATTGCAAAGAACAAACGCATATAAAGGAAAAAACGAATGCAAGAAGGAAGATTCCAAAGTAAAATCATGAGTTAAAATCCTATATTTGTTTCTTGGCGAAACAGTAAAATAGCCCTAACTTCTATAACAAATCATTGTATTGTTTGCACTTATTTACTGGTTGCCAAAATAGAAAAATACACATCTGTCCCTTTTGAAGAACCAGAAACTGCCCATTTTTAAAGGTTGACCTAATTTAGCGCGTTTGTGCCGCAATAACTCGTCCAGTTATTTAAATCATTGAAAACTGGACAACTGAAATTATGATATTTTTAATTTGTGGAAGATTTTTTTTAACTTTTTTTTGTGACTGCCATTGGATATGAACTTTTATCTTATAAAAACAGGAATTTTTTGGCTAGAAGGCATTTTCCCCATTTTTATTTCAGCTTTCGATGTTTTACAGCTGACAATACCAAGTGATATATAATAAAGAAAAAATTACAACACATATATATTGCACAAAAGAACACAAATTTATATCAGTACTCATATATATATATATATATATATATATATATATACATATATGTATTTATATGTATATATATACATATATATATGTGTATACTCCTCTAAATTTACGTTCTTTTTTGTATTATTAAAAAACAACTTTTTTTCTATTTCAAAATGTAACACAATCTCGTTTTTAATGTGGAGAAATAACAGCCCCCCAAAAGAAGTGGAAAAGCAGCAGTCTGGCAATAGCCAAGATAATAATTCTTTCAGTATAAAACGTATATTTACCGAAGACAAATTAACTTAAGTATAGCATCAGCCAGGTATTACACTTTGATCCCGGCCCGAAGGCCAATTATCTTTTTTCTAGTGATTTATTTTTCTGTATACTTGTACGAGGGCAGAGTTAGAAACAAGGTGGGTATTCGATGTGGGGGAAACCATTTCCACAAAAGGGGGCACTCTGTTTAGTAACAAAAATAAAAATATGTATTAGCCATAAATGATTTCTCCTCCATTAACCAAGACAAAAAATGTGTTGTGCGACATCAGAACGCATAGTATTTATTTCCTTCCCCACGAAAGCAAACCAGACAAAAAGTCGTTTATTATGTGTGTGTGTGGGGGGGGGAACCAGCTCCTCAAAAATGCGGCACTCTGGCAGTGCCCAAATAAATAGAAATTGTCTTGACTTAGGCCCAATTGACTTCCAAATAATTGCCTCGGAACAAAACCTAATTACTTAAGTGAAGCACCAGAAAAGATACTACACTTTGAGGTATTTATTTGCTCCCCCACTGAACAAATTAAGCACAAGGCCGATTTTTAATGTGAGGAGTGAAGGGGAAATGAGGACCAACTCCCCGGGGAGTAGGGGAGCTGGATAGTGACAATTGGTATGAAGGGTTTCCCCTACATTGACCAAGGTCTTATATGTGTGGTCGCCCCAACATATGGTCTTTGCTTGCAGTATGTATTTATTTGCTTCCCTACATATCAAATTAAGCACAAGGCCGTTTTTTAATGTGGAGAGAGAGGGAAGGGGGGGGAAAGGGGGACCAGCTCCCGAGAGGTGGGAAATGGGAGCTGGATTGTAACTGTTGATCTGTAGGGTGATCCCTACATTGACCAAGGTCTGATATGTGGGGTTAACCCCACATATTGTCTTTGCTTGCAGTATGTATGTATTTATTTGCTTCCCCACTGAGGAAATTAGGCACAAGGCTGTTTTTTAATGTGGAGAGAGAGGGAGGGGGAGGGAAAAGGGGGACCAGCTCCCGAGAGGTGGGAAATGGGAGCTGGATAGTAACTGTTGGTATGAAGGGTTGCCCCTACATTGACCAATGTCTTATATCTGGAGTTACCCCCACATATGGTCTTTGCTTGCAGTATCTGCCGGAACAGATACTACACTTTGAGGTATTTATTTGCTCCCCCACTGAGCAAATTAGGCACAAGGCCGATGTTTAAAGTGAGGAGTGAAGGGAAATGGGGACCAACTCCCCGGGGAGTAGAGGAGCTGGATAGTGACAATTGGTATGAAGGGTTGCTCCTTCATTCACCAAGGTCTTATATGTAGGGTTGCCCCCACATATGATCTTTGCTTGCAGTATCTGCTCCGGCAGATACTACGCTTTGATCTTGTCTCAAACGCCATGGAAAAAAAAGAATCCTTTTTTGTTTTATTTAGTTAAAAAGAGTCACATCTTTGTTGCGTATGGGTTATGGAATTGCATTCACTAGTAAAAGATCTAGCCAACTTGCATATTCTTTTAAGCATTCATTTTAATTAATTCCCTATTAGTTTTTTCGGGTTTCTTATGGGATGATCATCTTTAGTTAACTATTACGCGTAATTATATTAACGCAGATACTCTATATGATGTATACTTGTGTAATATTTGCGTTCAATGTTTATAGTATAGACCAATTTCTTTCCATATATATTTATGCATGCGTATATATTTTTGTTAAAAAATGTTCTCCTAGAGTTTTTTGTCTACTAACATGAAACATCAGATATAAGTTTTTGAACCCATGCGAAACTTTATATTTAGGTTTTAGCCCGGTAAAATTGGTACGAAATGTGAAAATAAAATATCTGAAATTTGCCAAGTGAAGGTCGAACGCATACCTTATATATGAAGTTTCATATCATGCATTACGATGATGCATGCATAACGTAGTAGCTATTGGTTCATCTTTTAATTTTTAGCCCTGCAGCAAGCATGTCTTCATAGCGTATTCATTAACGGCAGAGGCAAAAATAAATCGCGAGCTGAAGGTTTTGGTTTCAATTCTCGGTGGGGGCGCACGTGTCAATTTTTTTTAACATTCAAATAATGACTGTACATTTGGTCCAATATAATTTATAATATAATCTCACTTATTTGTTAAAATGCGTGTATTTATGTGTGTATGTTTGTATGTCTCGAATTTTCACGAGATCGGTATCATTTTGAAGCATGACCCTTCGGACGACAAATATCGAAAAATTGGCCAAAAACATTGATTCCTTCACCTTCTACTGGGAACATTACTACAGGTAGGAGTGGCTTTTTTCGTCGATATTTTCGAAAGTCTTCGCCACTTTTCGATTGTCTGGCCTTAATTAAAACATACGTAACTTCTTGATTGGAGATGGACGCAACAGCACTCGCGTCACATTTTATCACTTTCTTTTCCTTTTTCGATGTACGGGTTCGAGCCTACCTCCCTACTACAATTTTTTTTTTTTGCTCTCGCAATTTCCTTAGTTTTTTTTTTTTTCAACCAACACGCTTACACACACCTCCATTTCTTTTCCGCCTTGGCTTCGCGGGTTCGAGTCTGCCTCGCTACTACAACTTTTTTTTGCTCAACACACACCCACAAGCACCCAGGAAACACTGGCTCCCAGGCTAGTATAATAATAAATGCGAAATTTTAATTAATATAAAATATCATATTTAAGCGTATTTTACCAACGGGCTATGCCGGGCGCCCTTCTAGTATACCATATTTTAAAAATAATTGATGTAATATTTTTTTTATACATCGAGGTCACCATTTATCAAGGCCTGAAGGCCACTCAGGGATAAGGGTTATTGCGTGTACAGTAATCAATGAGATAGTATTGTAGTAATCATTAGTATTGGGAGTTTTGATAGAGTGTCTTACTTAAGGGGGGCAGTTTGTCAGGAGTTTGTTTATGTTGGACTTGAAGACGTCCAAGTTGTAGTCAGGTGGGAAACAGGCAAGCGGAAGAGAGTTCCACTGGCGTACAGTTCTAAGAAAGAAGCTTTGTTCATGGAATCTACGTTTGGATTTAGGCACAGATAAAGAGTGGGAAAATTATTGACAGTAGTTTCAGCCAGACGGGTGTTTCTCGTGAAAGACTGGCGAGGGGCGGACGAGGGATTGGAGCTCAGACGAGCACCTGCCATGGAAATACCGTTTAGTTTTTACGATTTTGATATATATCTACATATCTATAAAAGTGAGAATGTGCGTTAGCAAAATTCTCAACCTATATACTCAACTTATTTTTGATCTACCAACTGTAATTGTGTATATGGCGTATTCACACATGTGGAAAATTTTTTTATCGATTTTCATCTGGAAAAAAAAGTACTAAAGTATCAAAATCGAAAAATGGGAACGTGGGAGGGTCATCAGCTTTTTATCTGTTTGTCAACTGTTTCACGAATGTGCATGCGCGAATCGTTAACATGACATATTTTTTTTAAGTAAAAACTACTTACTTTAAATAGAAAGCGGGAAGAGGCCGAGAGTGCATGCTAGTATTATATTTTTTCTAAACAGTTCACTTCCTGTAATTAAAAAATAAACGAAAACATAGTCGAGCTGAGAGCGAAACGAAAGCCTCCAGACAGTGAGTCAAGTCCGATAACCATTATTCCAGCTTCGCACGATTTTTAAAAAATGTCTCAAACTTTTAAAATTCTTAAAATAAGGAATCTCTCACGTCAACAATTCGCTCAGTCGGTGAACAGTTTAGAAACAGATAAAAATCCGATGATCCCTTGTAAATTTTTACAGTTTTGACTACTTAACAGCACTTTTCTCTTATTGAAAACAAATTAAAACATTGTCCATGTGCCTGAATAATCTATATACACAATTCTAAGTGTGTAAATTAAAGAAATTCAAATAGTATATAGGTTGAGAAATGCCCTTACACGCAGTGTCACTGTTATAGATATATAGATTACAAAAATATCTAGAGATACTTACGAGTGCTGGTGCATACAAACATTACATTTTCAAAATGACGTTGATCTGAAATGAAAAGAAAAATAATAAAAATTTAAACAATGGTTTACAATCATTAAAATTATTCTGCTAATCTGTTATTTTTGATTAAACAAATCGAGAATGTAAAAATGTTTCAAGAATTGAACAATCTTTGAAAGAAATTCTTTTTTATGGGAATCTTGTTTGCTTTTTAACTACACAGAAAAAGAAAGGGCAGTTCTTTTCAGTGGTGCCAGCCAGACGAGTTCTTGCTCTAGTTGTTTTATAGTGGGAAAACAGACATTGAAAACCAGTCAAGCTTCTGCCATGCAAAAGCTAATGAAGTAAAGAACCGTACATCACGACTAAGTTAGTTTTGTATTCGATTAAGAAAAGAAAGAGTACTTGGCACATTCCCAGGTGTGACAGCAGTACCTATCGGTGTTTCCTTTTCAAATTCTTCTATAACTATTATATTATTACTGAAATAGTAAATCAAAAACGAAAGAAAGTGTAGTTGAAAGGGGGCGTTCCGTATTTTTGCAGGAATTGGAGAGAGGCTAGCTGACATGATAAAGATCGTTGAATATGTAATAATGACGCGACACCAACGAAATAGGAAGTCTATGTAGCATAATTTTCGCTATAAGTGAGTGGTATGGCTAGGGGTCTTGAGTGACAAGACTTTCGATTTTCTCAATTGGTTAAAATCAGTAGCGTACCTATGTAAAATGGCGCCCATGGCAAAGTTTGAATGTGCGCCCCTTCTTAATAATTTATACCTTAGATATACCTAACTACTAATTTTAATTTTTGTCAAGCAATTTTTGCGCCCATGTCAGAGTGGCGCCCATGGCATGGGCCATGCCTGCCATACCCTAGATACGCCACTGGTTAAAATGTAAAAAGAAACGGTAGAGTCGGAAAAAATGTAAACATTATTAAAAGCTAAAGAAAAGAACACATTTTCTCTGGAAAATACAATAAAATACAATGTAGGAAACATATGTTTAGAAAGATTATGTTATGACGTTATGTATCAGGTTGTTGCATAACTTCCCGCCGTTTTTTTTAAAACAAACAGACATGTTTTGATATTCGTGACATTGTTATATGTCATTAGAAAGCACGAATTCTGTTCTATAAGATAATGGTCATCGTTTTTTGCTTATATATTTTCTCTCGTGTTTCAGAACTGTAAAATGGATTGTCAAGAATATAAGAAATCAAATTTTCGACACATACTTCTATCGCCTTTAATCGAGGCCCAAAAAGCGAGTGCGATGATCAAGAATATTTATGTCGTATATGGAGAAAACGCTATATCTACCTGAAAGAATTGTTCGAGATTGGTTCACACGTTAATTTTGACTTCAATGGCACACCTCGTTCCGGAATGCCAATCAAGCTGGACAAAGACAACTGAGGGTTCTTTTGAAGAAAGATGGCCATAAGACATGTAGAGAATTTGGTGAAAAGATTAAGTGTGGTTTTGCATCAATTTCACGCCATCTTTAGTCGATGAGATTCACACAAAAACTCGGAGCTTGGGTTCCACACGAACTTATTTTGCTGTTGATATTCTTCGATTTCCTTACAGACAAACGGAGGAAACTTATGCATCACCTAATAGTTTTACTTATCTTCGATTAGAGCAGTGTGTGAACTGACAGGAGAATTTTCATATAAAGTTGATCTATTTGGTCTCTTTTATGAGAACAGGTAAGGTTCGAAATACTACGGCCTAAAGATTTTTCTTTTTTTTTTTCTTTATTGACCTGAGGCATAAAAAAAGTGTTATATAACTTGGACTTTTCACGCATTTATATATATATATATATATATATATATATATATATATATATATATATATATATATATATATATATATATATATATAGTCTACCTGTTGGACCTGAAAGGGTAAGATGAAAAATATTCAAAATCAAAAAATGACTTTTAAGATTATATTGTCGTTTATTGTCGTGAGAAAGCATTTTTTTTTAGTGGTGAGTGAAAAAATACAATTCAAAAAGCCCTCAGATCACTACCGCAATCACTAATGGAACTACGTATCATAACTGAGAGTTTTGGGCGACTTATTGCTATCCAATAACTATGGCTAATAGGAAATTAATGGTAAACGGCTGCAGCTATAACGCAGTCATTTTCAAACGTTATTAAAAGAGGTGGCGACTACTGGATATTTTTAGATACTTATTGTCACCCAGATTCTAGGACACACCACCAGTTACTATCAATGAGTAATTAAATATTATTATGATCTGTTTGAGAAATCTTAGTGAGTGCAGACTAATGATAACTGTCAGTAAAAATACACATATAAACACATTTCAATCTAATGATACTATCAAAACATTGGTCAAAATGTGTTAATTTATTCGCTTTTCCTAACAGTATAAATTCGTCTCTGACACTTCTATTTTGTTCAACTTAACTGTAATCTTTTCTGTACAAAAAATCCGTAATTCAATATATATATAGATACACACTATTAATATTACTCTCTTTCCTTTTATTTTTTATCTCTTTTATCTAGCCCTTCATCTCTCTTTGTCTTTTCTTTTTTTTTCTTTTTTTTTGCTCTTTTTTAATTGAACTTTCCTATGTTTATTTTAACTTTAAATCCGCAGTTGGATCTAAAAGCATATTGTTTGTGTTTCCTGTTTTTTTCTTGGATGCATTCATCAAGCTGTTTATCTCCTTTTTTCTTTCTCTCTTTTGTACTTAATTTACTAACTAATTACTTTTTGTTTAGTTTTGAACACTTTTATAACGTTATTCTCTATAAGGACGCAAGCATGACTTGTTTCCCGGTGTTGCCTGACGAGATATAAAATTATTAATTTAAAATAAAGTATTATTAATATAGATATATACAGTTCCCTCTCTCTGTTTTTTTTTTCTCACAATAAATATTAACTTGTAGCATTTTCTTACTTTATTTTCTTAATGTCTTTACATTTTTTCGAGTCGTTTATCCCTTTTACTTTCATTTTTTATTTTATGTTGACAATCCTTTCGTCTATATTTCCTTTTATTGCGGGCCAGGTTTCTACCTTTTATACTCCATTCTGTACCCGCTTGAATCTTTCTGTGTTTCCATCCCCCTCCACAAATGTTCAAACATAAAATGGGTCGAATAATGACCATGAGCAAATCCCTTGACAGCTTACATCTATTGACTTACCTCAAGTCCCGCAGGGTTACTAGCCGGAGAACATTCAAAGCAACTAGAACAATCCCAGAAAAAGACCGCAATAAATCACCGATGCGCCATTTGCATGAATCAAGACAAACATGCATTGCGCGCCAGATTCAGTTCATCAGCCATGTTTGTTTCGTGTCACAACACCGGACAATAGGGTTTCTTTGCTGAAACTCGCGAAATTGATTGGTAAGGAATTCCCTTACTATTTATCTATCCAGCTATCTATCTAAGTAAGAATAATAAGGTTAACGCTATTATTTTTTTTTTCACTGTCACTATTCTGATTTATCAAAATATGATCTAAAAAAACAGTTAGAGTGTCTATGTATACCGCACACAAAAGTATAGGTACTTATGCAGTATATGGACCGTACTGTAATAATTAAGTTATTCATCAAAAATTCATTTTTAATATGAGGAGGGAATGGCGTTTTGTAACTATTATGTACTTATATTATTTAATTGGGATTCATTGAGATGAGTATTATTTATTAATTTTTATTTATTGCGAACTATTATCCTCGTCTTGTGAGACGACAACAATTACGGAAGGCAGTAATTGCAGTGAATGCAGTCAGGAGATTCAGAGTTCCTATCCGTCGCGGTTACCACCTGACGAAGGTCAGAGGAATAGTTGGCCGAAACGTCGTAAAACAACTAAGAAAAGACGAGGACAATATTCCGCAATAAATATAAATTAATATTATGTACTTGCACCTAAAAAATTAATAAATGAAGGTTAAATTTGAATTTAATATATTATCTAAAAAAAAAAGACAGTTCGTATTTTATATAAGTATCTAAGTATATAACCCTTTTATCTCACTTACCTCCCAACGAGGATTGAATAAGATAAAAGTCTACTTTTAATAGGAGTTGGTAAATATCCAGTACCAGAAACGGTACTCCGGATTGATAAAAAAAATAACATTTCTACAGTCATTAAGTATCTCCTGGCTGAAAAGATAAAGATAACGTGTAGCATTTACTTTCTTTAAAAGTGGTTAGGCACAAGTTCAAGTGTGGGTTTGATGAAAGTGTTTCTGTAGAAAGAACTGGGTTCCAGGTTTTCAATTCCTGTCGCTACCCACTTAGCTACTGCCATCCCTCAACATCTACAGGGTGGTCAAAAAGTCAGGTAACATGTTAAAGGTAGAAAAAACAATATGATCCATTATAATCTCTATTCGTTTAATATTATTTGTTTAAATATTTGAGTGTAATATATAAACTACCCCTCCTGATTTCTGGCTTTGGGGCTATGTAAAGGATAGCGTTTATGGCAAGAAGCCTGATACAATAGCGTCTTTAAAGTTATTTATTGAAGAGGAGATTGCGCGGATATCAGCTGACATGATTACACGTGTTACACAATCAGTGGTTAATCGCTTCCAGCGATTGATAGAGAGAAATGGACGACAATTAACAAAATAAACATATTTCATGTTTGTTTCATTTTATATTTCAATGTATGGTACTTAAATATACGTGTATTGCTAATATCGTTTTTCTTTAAAATGTTACCTGACTTTTTGACTACCCTGTAGATAAATTCTAGTCTCCCAATCGTAACAGTTATGGTCAACAAATCGAAAAACACATTTCGCACATGTTCATGCAACTGACTCCTTCAACTTCCCCTCCACATTCATACACATCAAAACATACACAGACGTATGCTTTGCTCTTTGAAATGCTTAACCCTTAATTTTCCAAGTTTTTATTGGCAGTCTGGAATTCCCTGGTCCCTTTGACACGATTCTTAGAAAAGTATCATGTTGCTGTAGCAGTTGCGAGCTTTTGCTTCAGTTCGAGAAAGAATAGACGAGTATAGTAAACAGAGCAAATGCGTGAGGATTGTGTACGTTTCGAGGTCTCTTTCAAATATCTCTACTAGTATGTATGACTTAACAGGAGGAAAAACACGGACGTAATTATATTCATGAAATATCTGGAGGTTGCAATACTCGCTCCTATACAAAAGATAACACGGTTACCTCCTTAGATCAGCTCATTAAGTAGTCACCCTTTATTAATTAACTTAATTCAAGATCTATTGCTCTAACCGTCTCTCAACTAGAACGCAGAAACATAAAAAAAACAAAAACAAATTAATTAATATACAATAATTATGTTTAAATACAAATCATTTACAAATAAGGTACAAATGGACGTATGTAATTTATGAAATTTACTCAATATAAATATATTATTATTAATAATACATTTCACCTGCTTCAGTTTGTGTTTTTCCGTTATCTCTGCATTGTACTGCCTTCTATATATTTCATATATATATATATATATATATATATATATATATATATATATATATATATATATTAGCATAAGTACCCGTCGTTGACTGAGTTCAAAAACAGCCTACAGAAAATGGACTCTGATTTATGAAAGTATGATAGTTTATGAAAAGGAAGGATCGTAAAGAGATAGCTTCGAATTTGGGGGTATCAAAACCAAAGGAAAATATGATGAAAGTAAAAATAAGATAGATAAACCCCATAATTTATTATACCATACCTGTTCACACGGAAACACTTATCACAATATTCTGTGGATCTATATTAAAAAACCTTGTTAAACTTTGTGACATATTTCCATTTTATGGAGGGCAGATGGTAACGAACACCCCATAATTTTATTATACCATATTTTTTTAAAACTGAAACATAATTATCAAAGTATACTTACGCAGATAGATATGAAAAGTCTTTATTAAAGTTTGTGCCTATTTCGATTCTATGGAGGCCAGGCGCGAACGCAAACCCCACAATTTTATTTTACCATCCCTATTTAAGTTGAAACATACTTAACAAAGTATTCTTATGTACATCTACATCAAAAACACTTGCAAACGTTTTTTTTTTAATTTTTAAATTTTTTATTTCCATACTTTGTGGACCAGGCTCGAACGCAGACCCCAGAATTTTAATGAACGTCCGTTCTGCCTGATTAAACATACCCATTCCTGTGTCTCGATACATCTTCTATCATTATATGTAATAATTTTTTTAAATAGTCAACCATATAGGAACTTATTCGTGACCACACACACACACACACACACACACACACATTCAACTTTATATATATATATATATATATATATATATATATATATATATATATATATATTTGGAGGAACCAAAAAATTATAGAAATTCTTTAAAAGGAAACTTCTATGGATAATAAACAGCTCAACAATTGAGTGGAGCTATATAGAATAACAGAACGACAATATAACACATATATGAATGCATATGAATTTAATCGTTGATTCAATAAGGAAATCATATTAAGATTTTCTCTCCTCTGCGATTGTAGTTTCAGTAGGGATAGAGTTTAAAAATATGGAGACAGACAGACATAGTGAGTAATATATATATATATATATATATATATATATTTCTGTAGAAGTATATTTTCATATAACATATATCAATCCTTATTTAAGAAGTTCAATGTAATTACAGAGCAATATAGGGAATAAACGACAAAAGTTATATTCCAATATTCCGGATGTTAACCATCTTATAATTTATTCCTTTAATTCAGTTAACTTATACAATTCTTGACAGTATCTGTTTCGTAGGTCAAAATCAATCACTTATTATATCAATCAGTTAATCCATCTATCTATCTATCTATCTATCTATCTATCTATATATGCATATATATACATATATATACATATATATATATATATATAAATATATATATATATATAAAGTATATATGTATGTCTGTTTCCATATTTAAAAACTCTACCTACTCTGAAACTACAAATCGTAGAACGGCGCTAGCAGCCTCGGATGATTAAATTGTTGTACAAACGGTTCTTATATTTATCTTTAGTCAGTTAAAAAAAGTTTTTATAGGGTAAAAATTAAGTCAAAATAAAAAAAATATCATTACATATTTTGTGCATTCATCATAGTTTATTTTTTAATTTTAATTTTTAACAATTTATAGGTATGTCACGTAGGTACAATGGTAACGTCGCCTGCTTTGAATGCTAAAGTTTAAATTATAACTGATGGAAATCAAATTGTTTGTTTTTATTACTTTTGAAACCAAGACTCTAAAATTATATATACAAAATCTGTACAGATTAAATATATTTACGAGTATTTTTGCCCGGACAAAGCCGGGGCGCCACGCGTTAGTACATATATATATATATATATATATATATATATATATATATATATATATATATATATATATATATATACATATATATATATATATATAGTAATTTATAAAATATATATGGTGATTAAGCTACACTGAATATTCGGCGTTTCATCCACTCTAGGACTCGTCAGGCTTATGCGCGAATTCTGTGGTTGTTTATCTTTTTATATATAAGAGGAGCATATAAAAACGATAAACAACCACAGAATTCGCGCATAAGCCTGACGAGTCCTAGAGTGGATGAAACGCCGAATATTCAGTGTAGCTTAATCGCCATATATATTTTATATATTACTAACTAGTTCTACCTACGTATTGAGCACTTTTGAAGTAAATACTTAAAGTTTACGCATAAATCTATACTTTCGTATATTGATTTTATGTAAGTAAATTAAGTAGTTATAGTAGTTATATATATATATATATATATATATATATATATATATATATATATATATAGTAAGTTATGAAATATATATGGCAATTAAGATACACAGAATATTCCGCGTTTCATCCATGTTAGGGTTCATCAGGCTTAAGCAGAGATTTTGTGGCTGTCTCACATTTTTATATACGCACTTTTTATTGTGTTTTTGGTTAGCCAATCAGCTTTCTAATTTACACCGCATCCTTCCTAATCAGCCAATGAGCAGGCACTTACAGGACAAAGGCACAGCTGACTTCCGGCTCGCACGTTCGTTGTTTTGTGCGGTTTTATCGGGGGGCGTAGGTATCTAGTGCTCTGACCTATGTTTAATCTAGGTCACATGTCATTTATATATATATAAGCAATAAAAAATAAAATTACAAATGACTAATACGGAATATTTATTTATAAACAATATTTTAAATATATGTCTTGATTTTACGACTTTTTTATATATGTATGTATATATATATGTATATATATATATATATTATATATATTTATATATATATTTATAGAAATATATTTTCTTATTATATATCAATCCTTATATGAAGTTCTATGTAATTACAGAGTAAAATAGAGAATAAATGACAAAAGATTATATTCCAAAATTCATGATGTTGACCATCTTATAATTTATTCCTTTAATTCAGTTGACTTATACAATTTTTTACAGTATCTGTTTCGTAGCGCAAAATCAATCACTTAATCATTATATCAATCAGTGAATCTACTATGCGCTTAACTCATCAGAAGTCGTATATATATATATATATATATATATACATATATATATATATATATATATATATTGCACTAGTGGGGTATCCGCCTTTTCCCTTGTAGTAAAATACACTTAAATAGTATATTTTAATTTTTCGAGATTTCGTATATATTATTTAATAGTCGTGGTTACAAAAGTTTAAAAAATATTTTGGTGCCATCAGCAAGAATCGAAAGTAAAAACAAAAATGTAGCATTCAAAACTGGTGATGTTTCCTACGTGACACGCATGTAAACTGATAAAATAGTAAAAATTAAAAATAAAATAAGATGAATGTAAAAAAAAAAAACATCACAGTTTTTTTTATTATTTTGACCTATTTTTCACCCTTTGAAAACTATTATAACTAGCTAAAGACCCATAGAATAACGGTCCATAAAAATTCAATGATATGAAGTCCCTAGCGCTGCTCTGCAACTTTAATTTCGGTAGGGATAGGGGTTGAAAATTCAGAGAGAGAGAGAGGGAAAAACATATAGCTTTTAATTAAGTTATTTTTATTATATATTTAGATAACAGCATGTCGTTTTAATGGTAATATATATGTGGGATAAATAAAAAACCCTTCGAATTTGTTATTTTATATATACTAGCCAGGGGGGGGCATTGCCCGGTCGTAAAATACGCTTAAATATGATATTTTAATTTGTCCAGCTTTTGCATTTATTATCACAGAGTCGTCATTTAAAAAGCAAAGGTATTTGTTTACCAATAGCTAGAATCACATCCGAAAGTAACTCTAGAATTTAGACCTAGTGCCGCTACAGCTTTATCAGCGTGACATGCGTTTGAACTGATTAAAATTTAAAAATTAAAAATATACTAAGATGAATACACAAAATATATAACGATTATTTTTAATTTAAACTCAGTGTTGACCCCCTTAAAAACTATTTTAAGTGACTAAAGTCTTATAAAAGAACGGTCCATAAAAATCCAATCATTGAGGCCTATAGCGCTACTCTGCGACTTTTAGGTTCGGAGGAGAAGGAGTTCGAAAACAGAGACAAACAGACATATAGCTTTTATATATTAGACTAATGAAGACACATAAAAATATTATATTTTAATCTGCCTAGATTTCGTGTCGCTTATAAAAGAATCCTAATTTAAATGTCTTAGCTCCAATCCCTCGCCCCCCCCCTCGCCAATCTTTCACGAGAAACACCCGTCTGGCTGAAACTACTGTCAAAAATTTTCCCCATTCTTTATCTGAATATCAAACGTAGATTCCATGAGCAAAGCTTCTTTCTTAGAACTTCACGAAGAAGCTATTAACATTTTCCACAAATTCAATAACGCCGACCCAAACTTAAAATTTACTATAGAACACCTAGACTCTTCGGAATCCCTTTCTCTACTTGATTTTAAAATACAAATTAAAAAAAATGGTGCCATATACACTGAATTCTACAGAAAACCTGCCAGCAAACGCCTCTTCGTACATTTCAAATCTGCGCTACCTCTCAAGGACAAACTAAACTACGCACATGCCGAAATCTCACGCATACAAGACAAATGCACTAACATCTCCGACAAACATACACACACTAACAATTTCCTACAGACCCTCTCACTAAACGGCTACCCTAATACGATCCTATCCTCACTTAAAAAGAAAAAACGCAACACCCGACCCTTCTCTAACAATTGTTTTCTAAAACTACCCTTCCTCAGTGACAAAATCTCATCTTCAATCCGAAAAGCCATCCGCAGCGAGGGGCTCAACATTCAACTCATCCACACTGGATCTACTTTAAGACAACAGCTCAACCGAAAACATCCATCGCATACACCTTCCCCTTGTTCACTCTCTAATTGCCCAATATCACACACAGGTTTATGCTTTAAGAACCACGTTGTTTACGACCTACAATGCGCTAAATGCAGTGCATCTTACATCGGAAGCACTACCAGATTGCTTCATCACCGCATTAAAGAGCACTTAAACACTACTGCTTCGTCGTTCTATAAACATATTCGCACTTGCATTAATTCAGAACCAGATTTTCACATCAACATTCTTGCTTCTTCAAGAAACGTAGGTCAACTTCGTATCCTCGAATCTTTAATTATTTCAAAAAATACTCCCACACTAAACAATAGACTGGAATTGAGCTCCGCTTTTATAATATAAGTTTAAAACATAAGAAAAACAATAATTTAAAAAAAAAAAAAAAACCTTGCTTGAATAGTCATCTCCCTTGATTCACAAACGCAACAAGTATTTCAAACATCAACTGATTTATTTTAACGTTCTCCTAACGTCATTTTTTGTTCTATATTTCGCGGTATCACGTGGCAAAGTCGGCGGCTACTTTTCCAATTTTGAACACTCTTCCGCTGTCTTCTCTTGAAAATAGACTAATAAGTCTGAAATATATTGAGATTTATATCACCATTGAATACAACAGGAAAAAAAATTACTGTTGTTTAGAGTTAAAATTTGTGTGAAAAAGAAAAAACAAACAACAAAAAAAAGAACTTTATTTCTTTTGTTTGCATTTAATTTTACTCTATATAAAAAAAAAAATCTCGCATTGTTCTTGGCTTTTAATTTTACCTTATAATTTTCTTCAACAATGCTTCAAGCAAACTACAACCTACTTATATATAATTATATATATATATATATATAATAGCGGGAGGGGCGCCAATATTTGCTCGGTCGTAAGATTCACTTAATTATGATAGTTTAATTAGTCCAGATTACATATGTATTATTGTAGAGTCGTTATTTCAAATTTTTAAGATGAATGTACAAACTGCATGACGATTTTTAAAATTTTGATCCATTTTGACCCCTTAAAAACATTGTAACCGGTTAAAGACTCATAAAAGAACGGCCCGTAAAAATTCAATCATTTGCGGCCACTAGCGCCGCTCTGCGACTTTTACTTTCGGAGGAAATGAAGATAGAGAGACAGAAATATTATGGCTATATATATATATATATATATATATATATATATATATATATATATATATATATATATATATATATATATATTATTTAATTATTTAATATTAGTATTTCATTAAAATTATTTATTTATTATTATTATTATTATTATTATTTATTCATTTATGATTATTGTTTGTTTATTTATTTATTTATTATTATTATCATTATTATTAGTATTATTATTATTATCATCATCATCATCATCATCATCATCATTATTATTATTATTATTATTATTATTATTATTATTATTAACTGGGAGATTTTACAAAAGTCATTATGAGAAATTACTCGCTGACAAAAATCTGTGATGTCCCCTGAAGTCTGGGTCACAGCAAGTCTCCCCAGATATGAGTACTCCCCGCTTCTTTCAATAACCTTTGCGAATTAATGTGCAGTGTAACCATTTTCTTTCTGGCAGCGACCACTGGCCTTCAATGAAATTTGGGTGGCAATAAGACATCCCAGTCATCTTCGCACTCATTCAGTGATGGTCTGGTTAGTGCTTTCTCTCCTTAGTTTATTTCTATCCTTATTCACCCTTCGCCTATTCTGTGGTGTTCCAGTTCATGCCGACAATACATTTTTTTGACGGAGTAGCTTACAATTCTCCGGTTTCAATTTTATGGATTCTATGTGCTGGTCATTCATCGTTTTTATTTTTCTTTCGTTGTAGATTTTATAAGGACCGTTATGCTTTGTAGTTCATGTGTATTAATCTCTACATTACATTACTAATTTTTTAGCCGTTTGCATCATTGTAATACGTGAATCGGAAGAAAAAAGAATAACAACCGAATGCTAAATTATTTTTCTTAGTCATATTTTAATATTTTTTTTATTTTTATGTTACAAAGGTTTCATTCTTGCATTTCAAACCCCTTGAATATTTCTCAATGGAATGGAACGACAAAATTGCCACAATAGAAAAGGCGTCATGCTTTCATTTCCGTTTGATGAAAACCTGTTTCTTACTTTCGTTTTTTTTTTTTTTTTTTTTTTTTTTTTTTTTTGCAGACTATCTACTAGTTGGCCAGTAGGGTACAAATTCCAAGAGCGAAAGAAGCCTTCTATCATCTTTATATGACACAATGTGTTACATGATAAGGACTGTCCCCTTTTCATGTAAGTATAAAAATAGAGAGATTTAGTTAAAATGAAAATGAAATAGCATAGGCGAAATTCGAACCTCGTAATTTAGGTTTAGAAATAGGTTACGTGTGAGAATTAGAAAATGGAATGTAAAGCAAACGATTGTTTAGAATAGAGATAAAATATTTCAAGAAAAGAATGTGCACTGTCAATTTTGTTATGAAAATTCAATTGAAAGAATGCAGCTATAAGATAATGTTTTTAACATATTGGAAAAATAGGTTACTGAGTATAGGTTAAAATTCCTTTTGTAAAAAAAGGAAAAGTTTTGGACACGTATGTCCAGCACACGTGTGTATGAAATCATGGAAAATAGAAAGTTCTAGAGATAGTTTGAAAAACTTTAGAGAAAAGAAAGGAAAAACTAGGAGAAACTCAGAGGGAGTTTGAGAGGGACAGGCGACAGTCCAGTTTGGAATTCGAACGTCTAGAAGCGAGACGGTCACTTTAAAACTTAATATGTGAAGCTTTGAATTCTGGATGATGAAAACCACGGCCGGTCGTGAAGAAATAAACCCATCCTGTGTTTTTATAAAACGTCGTCTTGTGTTGTGATTCTACAAAAAGGTAAATTGAATTGTTATTATATGTCTATAAGCTGTGTTATAAAATGTCTTAACATACACATCTGACATACACATCTCATATCCACAATGTGAATCTACATCTCATATCTACACTAAGACTGTCTGAAGACTGTCTACACAATGTCTCCTCACTCAAAGAGCTTTTCTCAATATCTCTCTCAACAACATCCCTCTTAATAAAAGACTCTCTCTCTCCAAGACACAACAACAAACTCTCTCTAAAAATTTCTTAATAAAACTCTCTTAATAAAACTCTCTCAATGAAACCCCTATATAACAAATGTTCAACGAGCGAAGTTGTAGATGCGCCGCTGTACAACTCATGCTCTCAACCGATCTAAGTCATGAAAATGCATCACTAAATTGCTACGAATAACAGGGGCGTGTCGAGGGTGATGATAATAAAGTTTCCGGTCACGGTTATGACCTTTGGAGTGGTTTCAAGTCATACCCAATCATGCCACCTCACATATTCGAAGTCGGCTTGAATGTCTACACGAAAGTGTACTTGTGTGTGTTAAAGTGTGTGTTGATTCTCTGGTGCAATCAGGTGACCACTGGCAGACCCTGGGTGTGGAATCCGGCGCAGGCCCACAAGTCCAAAGAAGCCGAGGCTTGGTAACTAAAAAGGTTCTATGGCATTGTACCCTTCACTCACTGGCCTCCTCTAAGCCCGACCTGAACCCGATGAACTATTTCGTTTGGTCATACGTCGTGAACCTCACAAACATGATCTCTCACCACAGCAAAGCCAGTCTGATTGTTGCCATCCGCCGAGTATTCACCAAGCCCCCGCCGGCGTTTGTAGAAAAGGATTACTCCCAGTTCTGGACTCGTGTCGAGACAGTGATTGACGCTGAAAGCGGTAACATTGGAAAGATGCCAGCTTTACTACATAATCTTGTAACTTTAATTGATGTTTTAAAAAAAATGTTTTAAAATAAAGTTGTAGTATTGTTTCCTTTATGGCGACAATCTCATCGTTCCATAATGTACATTTTAAATCGACACGTTTTTTTTTATTTATATTTAAAAGATAGTATAGTTATAGTCTTTCTTCTCTTCTAGAAAGAACTATTTCGCTTACAAAGGCCATAAAGAGGCTTTTATTTCATATTATTTCCTTTTTAATCTGATGATAATATAAAATTATATATTTCTTTGATTCCTTTATATATATATATATATATATATATATAGAGAGAGAGAGAGAGAGAGAGAGAGAGAAAGAGAGAGAAGTTTCATATTTTAAGATTTCTAGATCTATATTCACTGAAACTGTTGTGTTTATCAAACAGTGCTCAATGAAAGACAGATCATGTTTATAGTATGTTTATTTATACAAACACTTTTGGTTACATTTACATATTTCTGCAGTGCCTCTGTTCAGAGGAATAACTTTCATCTGGTCGCAGAAAGCCAATTCTGAGACCAAGTTAATATATATTCTTCCTATATAATAGCTTTAAGTGTTCTATACAGCATATTGCATAAATATAGATATTTTCATATAAAAAATAAGAAGATAATAACAAAAAATATATCCCAAAAACAGAGCGATGCATATAAACAAAGAGCACGTAATTCCGTCGGTAAGCGAAATGATTAAATACAACAGAGTTGCTGATAAAAAATAAAGTAAAAAAAAAAAATTATATCTTACATTTAAAAGCGTTAAAATCATGCATAAAAATTTGACAAGGTGTCGTACCTCGTAAGTAAAACACCAGGATGCTGATTGAACAGATACGGATTCGATCCTTGTTAAAAGATTAGCAATGCCGACGAGGGGTTACACTACGATCACGTAATCATGGATAAATATTGAACGTAATAAATATTTAAATAAAAGATTAAATTAAACAGATAAAATTATTATTATTATTATTATTAATATTATAATTATAATTATAATAATAATAATAATAATAATATATTAATATATATATTAATATATTAATATATTAATAATAATAATAATAATAATAATAATGATAATAATGATAATAATAATAATAATAATAATAATAATAATAATAATAATAATAAAACAGGCCCTCAAAAAGGAGGTACGAAAATAAAAAAGGGCAAGTCACTCCCTCACGGCTTAGGTAAGTGAAACAATTAACTACAACAGAATCGCTAATATATATATATATATATATATATATATATATATATATATATATATATATATAAAGCTGAACGTATGTGTGTGTGACTGGTCACGAATAGGATCCTATATGGTTGACTATTATAGAAAACTGATCACATGTAATGATAGAAGATGTATCGAGACACAGGAATGGGTATGTTTGATCTGGCATAATAATGATTTATTAAAATTGTGGGGTCTGGGCGCGCCTGGTCCACAAAGTATGGAAATAAAAAAAATTTAAATTAAAAAAAAAAAACCTTTACAAGTGTTTTTGATATAGATGTACATAATAATAATAATAATAATAATAATAATAATAATAATAATAATAATAATAATAATAATAATGCGCACACGGAACAGTATTTCAAATAACAGCCTCCTCCGCACCCGCGTTCTTTTACACATTTGTACATTCATCTTTATATCACAATGTTTGTGTTATTATTTCTTTTTGTTTGTGCAGTTTATTATCTTATTTTGAGTTTGGCAAACATGTCTTCATTCCTTCATCTCGATTTGAAAAGAAGTCGATGTATTATTTTCGCTTGTATAATTAATATCCACTCATCTATTTAATGAGAAATAATTAGTCGTTTGCCTTGATCTTCGTCTGTGCATATACAATCTGAATCTGATTCTGTATAAATGCGATACCGTATTCATGTGAATTCATACACATGTACATAAACGCCGTCATATATATATATATATATATATATATATATACATACATATACATATGGGTGTATATATATACATATGTATATGTATATATATACATATATATATATATACTTATATATATATATATATATATGTATATATAATGTCGGCGTTACCGCACGCGTGTGTGCATTTATATATATATATATATATATATATATATATACATATATATGTATACACGCATATATGCATGCATACACACACACACACACACACACACACACACACACACACATATATATATATATATATATATATATATATATATATATATATACTCCAATTCTACATTTATTTTCGTGTAAATTACAGCTTTTCCCCTCCAGGCCTTTATATTTTTATCGGTATCTTTTTCGTTAATTTGTTGCTTGCCTTTTATAAATCCATGTGCAATCAAAAGTTTACTGTTACTGTTTTTGTTTTGTTATTTCTGAGACACTTTTAAACGAATGAAAACGAATACTTGCCTTCTTGATTCTCTGTGGATTTGTCTTCCTACGAACTCTTTTAATAACAAATATGACAATTACTTGATTGCCTTATCTCAGAATGAATAAACATACAATAGATTAATTGAAATCACGCAACAAAATTATCATTAGAGTAAGACAAGTATAGTTTTCCTATGCGTGCTACTACACGCATTTACTCTTTATAAGCTTTATTTAACAGTAAACGTTGCTTTTTTTTGTATAGTCAAGCGTTTAAAATCCTCAAAGATCTAAACAGGATATTAGACGGATAGGTAGTAAGGAATTTTTAAGTTGAGTGTTGTGTTAGTTAGGGGTAATCAAGCAAAAGCAGCAGTTGTTATGTGTATGACCATTAAGAGCATTACTACCTGCTGGTTGAATACATTATGAATATTTATTAAAACTATTATAGTTACAAAAGCATTTCTAGAAATTATAGTCGATTCCTTTTTAGTGAACTGATGAAAAGACTGGCAACTGTAATGTTTGCTTAATTATTATTTATAGCTTAATTAGGATTTAAATTCACTTCCATTAAAAGATTGATTTCTGGTGGCCGAATAGAAAGGAAGCTTGGCTCCGTGGAGAGCGTTAGAATTTCTCGATCAGCAGTAATTATCGCATCCTAAATGTTTGTTGCGTCAGCATGAAACAGATATATTTATATATATATATATATAAATATATATATATATATAAATATATATGTTTATTTATATATATACATAGTTTTATACATATATACATATATATGCATGCATATGTATGCATATATGTACATATATATACATATATATGTATATGTACGTATATACATATACATACATATACATATATATACATATACATATATATATATAAATACATATATATACATATATAAATGCATATATATACATATACATACATATTCATATATACACATATAATATATATACACATATAAGTGTACATATATATATTAGTGTATCTGTATAAATGTGTGTATATATGTTTGTGCGTGCATATGTGTGTAGGTGTATCATTGTATGTATACATATATATATATATATATATATATATATATATATATATATATATATATATATATACACACTACTGTTGGGATGGTTACTCAGCATCGGAATCGAGAATGGAAAAAATATAAACTTTTGAGCTATCCGTTTTGGTATAGAAGTAAAAAAAAATATTATGTCTATTTTCCTGTACCCTAAAACGCATAGCTGTGTAGATATCCGAATCAGGCAAGTGCTTGTATAAATCGGATATCTACACAGCTATGCGGATTACCCAATATATAACTATACATTATTACCAAACGGATGTAAAGAACGTATAACATGGATTTTACCAAGCAAGCTGAATCTAAAAAAAAAACATTCATATCCTTTTTCTACAAATCCTCCTGCTATAGGACTTCTGATAAATGCATTATTTTCACTTTGACTTTCCATGTCTCACTGACTTTAGCAAATAGGGTGCTTACCTTTATAACTATTTGCTAATATTTTCTCTCCTCTGATGAGATGGTAGACATCGAAACCCTATAGGTTACGGAGATTAATTTTCTAAAACATTCTTTGTCTTGCTTAGAATAATAAAAATTCTTTGATATGAAACTCAACCACTTCATTTCACTTCAATTAGAGGTTTTTTGCAATTCATTGAATTACAATTTAATTTAAATATATATATATGAATCATTATTTTATTCAAATATTTATTAAAAAATAATTTTCGTGCATTTAAAAAAAATATTTTTAGTGTATTTATTTGAATAAAATATTCAAATTTTTATAGATAAAATCTATAATGATAAAAAATAATACGTTTCAAAGGGCGACGTAAATATAAACAAAACGGCAGGTAACTTCCTCAAAACGCTCAGGCGATCGTACTAATTAAATACAACAGTATCGCTAATAAGAACATAAATTAACAATAGATCACATATATATACATATCTTTATTTATTTTATAATTACATCTTCTCTCCAAAAAATACACATTGCCACTTTGATGTAGGGGGCTATTATCAGGGACATTGCACGGATATTACGAAGGGGGTTGTAACAAATAACAGTTCTTTGGGATTGTATCATCGCGCCAATCGGAGAAATATACATGGTCCGTCTTTGATCTCGTTTGTACGGATCCTCGGAAAATCGGCAAAGATTCGCCCCAGTGAATCAACAAATCTCGTTTTGTTTTTTCAGCAACTTTATTACTGATGTTCCCGATTGGAATACTTCAACGCTGGTCCCAAACTAACGCATTCTGATCTCCTCTACTGGAATCCATGACCGTCCATGGACCGTTTTTCCCCCTCTTTAGACAACGATTCCTTTGCCCTCTCTCACTTCCGATTGTTTACCCCCAATATGATACGTGCTTTAAAGCTTTATCGTAATCCACGTAAACTTAAGTGACCTCTACGTATAACTAAGTCAAAGTTTGTTTTCAATTGTTGTCTGTATCCTAATATTATTTTCTATTAAAACATTTTAACATAAATAATTTTATCTGTAAATATTTATTTCGCTTTAATAGCATTCTATTTTTACAAATATTATAGCAATCATAATAATCGTCGACTTGCATACCTTCGCCGTTGCCCTGCTTTTATCTAACGTGCTCATATGTGTTTGTCTGCGATTAGATGATGAGTGGAATAAGAGCAAAAGTATCTAACGTGATGATGAGAAACGTTGAACGTGTAAAGAAGAAAATACAGATGTTCGTTAAAATTAATGAAAAATAAAATGAAAAAAAACAATTATAACTGATTCTTTTCTTGTGTCATTGGACTGTGCCTTACCAATACACACACACACACACACACACACACACATATATATATATATATATATATATATATATGTAGAAGAACTGGTAAATAGTGAAAACTTGAAGAAGGTTCTCAATGCTATTGCAGAGCAAATATATATATATTTTTTATTTTATTGCCGTTTTATCTATTTAAGTCTGACTTTGATACGATTCGGTAGCGGAAACATGTGTAACTAAACAGAAAAAACGGTAATATATATATATATATATATATATATATATATATATATATATATATATATACAGGGTGGCCGAAAAGTCCCAGGCCACTATACATGTATTTTTAATAAAACACAGTATTTTTTTAATGAAACACGCAGAAAACATATATATTCAACAAAAAAGGGAACTTTATTAGAAACAAAGCAGAAAACAACTAGAGTAATTTAGTGGTCTAGGGGATCAGTATGTTGGCCCTCGTTGTTCTTGCACAATTCCGTTCGCCTCCAGGTTCTTTGTGCCAAAATAAATGAAATAAATTGTTTTAACAACATTAGAATATTAAAATAAATCATATTTAACAGCATTAAAATATTAAAAATAGAGTGTCCTGGGACTTATCGGCCAGTGTCCAGGGACTTTTCGGCCACCCTGTATATATATAAATATATATGTATATAACTTCTAATACTTCGAATTTTATTATGGTTTTCTTATTGATAATTCAGTAATCGTTCATATACCAATAAATGTTAAGTCAGTATAAAGTGACTCAATTTGTAAGCTTCAATATTAGCAGTTTTTTGTGATCGAGCATTCATATATTGTTTTCACAAAAACAAGACAACAAAAGTTTGATTGATAGCAACAAGTAGTCTATTTTCATTGTTCGTTACAAAGGTTTCGCGACTATTCGGACAATTTCAAACATTTATCGTTTGAAAATATTCACCAGAACGGACTCTCATCAAACGTAGGGAAAAAACATTATTAATGAACTATATGGAATCCATTTCCCTTTTAAGGAAAACTATGCGATAAAAGATTGGCCTACATTTCTTCCTTCGGGGTTTTTTTCCGTTTTCTGTTTGTTAAGGATTTTTTATATCTGCCTATTTTCGCATCTCTATCTTTACAAGTTTCAATCGATTATTGATTTATACTAGCAAACAATTACCTATGTTCACTTTATTTAGGTGGTTACTATTTTTGTCTAAGTCGAATCAAAGCAATACTTGAAATTGGCTAGCGGCGAGTAAGGAAAACAACTTCTTTATTTACGTTAAATAATGAAGAGATCTATTCAATATGAAATGTGGCGTATTCCGTGGAAATAAACAGTATGTCAGTGTATATTTTTTAAAAAAATTAATAAAATTGGGTGTGTTATTCGAGGTCAACATTCTAAAAGTATGTGTTGCAATAGAGGTTCCTATGTGTTTGTTGAGCTGTATATGAGACGCCATATTCAATTTTAGTAAAATAATCCTTGAAGTTTTCTACAAAACCGTGAAACAAATTTGAGCAGAAAATAAATGACATGGAAGAAAAAAAAACTAGATTGAGCTGTCATTATTTACATACTGGATGCATATAAGGTTAAAACGAAATAACAAAATGAAATAATTAGTGACGATTAATAATCAAGCCCTATAAAATATATGTAACTGTGTCAACTGATATATAAGGCAAGAGGCAGGCATTACTAGTCAGAATATATTCTGCTACTATGTGTAAGTATTATATGTATAGGAGAGTTATTGTCATCGGAATTCTTGTAGGAAGTTACTATATTGAATTAAATCTGTTTATAATGACTAGAAAACATACATCAGGTATTGCCAGGAAGCGTGACCATATTGAATGTATATGTGGCATCTGTGCTTTATTGCTATAATGTTATTTTCTAAAGGGGAATATTATCTTGGTGGGTGTTTGTCCAGCCGCATTAAAAGTTATAATGCAGTGAAACAGTTTGCATATGTATGACTGCATATATATATGTTTTTGTGTGAGTGTGTATGTACGTGTGTGTTTATGCATACATATACGGCAGGGAATCAGTATAGATAAAAGTGTTCTTTGATTTTAATACGAAATCTCATCATTGACAATAAACATGAAGAATCCAGTTAAATTAATGATGTTTCTCAAAACATGGAATTAAAATTCGTGCCAATTCAAAAGCTAATTACTTTGTGAGTAATAAAATTCCCTCACCTCTCTCACTCGTCCCCTTTCTATGTCTATATCGTTTCCTCCGCACATCGCTACAATAAAATTAACGTAAACAAAAAGCCAATGAACATGTAAAGACGACGAGAATCTTATTGTTTGAGAATTATTCGCCATGTTTGTTTTTCTTATTGTGTTTATATTGCTTTCTGTTATTCAATTATTTGTCTTTTTATTCCGCTTGACTTATGCCCCAATCCGATATCCATGGTATAATTAGCGATAATGACTTCCTGCTTCTGATGATAGGTTTCAAGACGTAATGTTTTTCTTCCTGCTCCTGCTCCTCCTCCTTCTACTTGTTTTTCTACTTCTTCCCTTTCTTCTTCGTGTGTTTCTTCTTCTTCTTCTTCTTTTTCTTCGTATGCTTCTTCTTCTTCTTCGTATGCTTCTTCTAATTATTATTATTAGTAGTAGTAGTATTAGTAGTAGTAGTAGTATTTTACTCATTAGGAATTCTCACACAGGTCACCATCGAAGTTTACTCACTGACAAAAACTGGCAGTGTTCCCTGGAGTCTGGGTGACAACAAGTTTTCCCAGATTTTTAGTGCTATCAAGCACTTCGATAACCTTTGCAAATGAATTTGCGTGATCACATAAGTTCTTGCTGGCAACGAACTTTGGTCCTCACTTAAATTTGGGTGCTAGTAAGCCTCCCCAAGATCTCAGGCCTCCAGTGAAGGCTGCTTAGTGTTTTTTTTTGCTTCCTCGGTCTTCCCATCATCACTTGTCCTTCAACTATTTTTTGTGGTATCAGTTGCTTAGTTTACAAGATTTTTTTTCTCTAAGAAAATATCGACTGACCTCGTCGGTCCATTGGGCTGTGATAATAGAATATTCTTTTCAGTGTTTTGACTCTCGAGTATATATCTGACACAGTTAGACATACTTAATCAACCGAGAACCACATCCGTCTATATAAAAACAAATAAGATATTAAAGGATATTAACGGATATAAACTCAAGAGTCAAAACAATGAAAAGAATATGCTGTTGTCACAAGCCTAATTATGACATTGGATCAGAATTCGTAAACAACGCTATTTGGAGTCGGCATAAACTTGAAAACATTTTTTTTTAATTTAAAGGCAAATGTCAGCTGAACCTGCCGCTGTATAATGAGATTCCAAACTAAATCTTTTAGTAAATCAGTTGAGTTTGAACGCGTAAACAACGCTTTTAAAGGCGGCAAAAACTTGAAAATATTTCAAAATTTACAAGAAGCTCGACAGACCTCGTCGCAGTATATGAAATAAAAAATTTAAAAGTAAAACATTCATTAGACGGTTTGCATTAGAATTCGTAAACAACCGTTTTAGTATTTAGCAAAAACGTTAAAATGTCGACTGAGTTCGTTGCTATTTCTTGTATTCTCTCGTTTCAAATTGATTAATAAATCTGCATACAACAGTATATGATTTTCTATTATCATTATATTTTCGTGTTGAATATATATATATATAAACACACACATATATATATACACACACACACACACACACACACATATATATATACATATATAGTCATCCATATACAGTACTGTTTCGCTGTACGTTGCGCTATTCCACTGCTGCTATGCTGGCAGATAATTAACAATGTTTTACACAAAGAGAATCGCTTCATACGCTAATGGTAATTTGTATATCACTTCCCAAATTCTATACCTAAGATAGGGAGCATTACACTAGGCACCGCCAAAACTGGGGGGGGGGCAGGTAAGTACTTTTTGACGGGCCATCTTTTTAAAAATCTACCAAAAATCAGGTAATTATCCAATCAATACGAAATTTTCAACGACTATTAAGAGAAGAATGAATTTTATAACAGTGTACTTATTTTTCATAAACGATATTTATATATACATATATATATATATATGTATATATATATATATATTGCTTACAAACCCCCCTTGTTTTGAGGGGGTTCCAAATATGCTTAAAATAATCATCTGAAACTAAACAAAACATATTGTGTGGTTGTAAGGGCAGGATTATAGATTTAAATAAAAAATTGTTTGCATACCTTATTTTGACGTCTAAATATCAGAACTTCAATTGTGTTTAATTATCACGCTTTTGAGTTTGAAGTGTGAAATTCGGTGAATATGTTAAGTAAAATTATTAATTTAAGTTAAGCAAAAAAAAATAAATTGATATTTATACGAAAAAAAAACATTTTAAAATCTTTGATACATAAATTAACAATTTTTTAGCGAGCCGAATAATGCATGACTATTATTAAACAGGGCATGCTTTGAAGAATCGATACAAAAATAAATTCGATAAATATTGTGCCCTTTGTGTTAAAAATAGCATCATTTTTTCGATCCCGTTTGAAAACGTTTGCCGCCTTTCAAATACCGTTGGATCAAACGCGCTGAAATATATTTTTTTATTCTGCTTTAAATTGCCCCGCCCCATTTTGGGGAGCCTAGCCCCCACACACATACACATTAAAAACCAAACTCATACAAATGGTCACCCATCTGGTACTGGCCAGAATCGGCGTTAATAATACATTGAAATTTTCGTCACTGGAAAATAAGTTTTTTTGGCCTGTTTGGTCTTCCATAGTTTGCTTTTTACGAAGCACAAACGTAAACACTGTCTAGATCGACGCGAAGTAACTGGTTGCCTATATGAATAAGTGAAATTTGAAATCCATGTACTTATGTTATAATATTTTTGCATATTCTCATAAAAAATCACCCTAAATCTTAGTTAGACAACAAATAAATAAATTCATTCTTTTAAAAACCCTTTTTTATGTCAATTGTTAACTTTTGAGGAAAATTTAACATTTAAAATTTAATTAAAAACAGTAGAAAAAGTTTTACATTATACTGTTTTCTATATGATACAATTTAGGGTTTCATCTTTCTGGAAAAAAAAGTTACTCAGAAATAATTGATTTTAATAAATGTAATTCCGTTTTAAAAAACAACTACAATTTGATTGTTCGGCCATTTTTGGCGGTGTCTACATTACACTCATAAATATACAGTACTGTTTCACTGTTTCACAGCTCATCACTGCGGCGAGACAAGCAATTACCTCAAGCAAGAATTGAAATCCGATCGCCTAAACGACGGTCAGAGCTTCTGAAATGATAGTACAATCTAGTGGATTTTGTTTGCCTTTTGAAACTGATTTTTAATTCAAAATTATTAATCGTTTTACTCAATATTAAAATAGCTCTAGGATGTATATATATATATACATATATATATATATATATATATATATATATATATATATATATATATACCTATTGAGCTTAATATATATCCACAGTACAGTAAGTACTGTTTTCTTTTAATAATATTAATACATTTACTAGGACATCATTAAAATAAACTCTGCTCTTTACACTCCAGGTCTAATTCCCTCAAAACAATATATATATATATATATATATATATATATATATATATATATTATATATATAGCAATTAATCTACACAGAATATATATATAATTAAGAATATATATATATATATATATATATATATATAATTAAGCTACACAGAATATATATATACATATATATATTGCAATTATATATATATATATTGCAATTATATATATATATATATATATATATATATATATATATATATATATATATATTGCAATTAAGCTAAACAGAATATTCCGCGTTTCATTCACGCTAGGATTTGTCAGGCATAACGAATCCTAGCGTGGATGAAACGCGAAATATTCTGTGTAGTTTAATTGCCATATATATTTTTATAACTTACTACCTAGCTCTACCTATGTATTGAGCACTGTTTAAGTAAAACGTAAAGTTTACTTATGAATTATACTTTCGTATATATATATATATATATATGTATATATATATATATATATATATATATATATATATATATATATATATATGGGAGGTAATGCTGTATTATTTGTCATCTCCTTTATAATTCCGTTTTGCATATGATTACAACAAAGTATATTGATATTACCTAAATATTAATTTACTTGTCCTCACGTCCAATGTCACAAAAACCAATCATCATCGCAAAAAGTAATTAATGAGAACGAATTACCTCCCTTTGTTGTCGTGTTTTTTCAGTTAAAAATAATTTAAACTATTTCCTATCTGCAAGTTTCAAATACAAAAATCATGGTTTTGTTTATGGTTTTGAAATGGCTATTTCATTTCACACTTACAAAAATTTCATATTGGGATGAAACTGTAATATCATTCTTTATTATAGTTGCTTTTGAAGATAAAAAAATGTTCCAGTGAATTTACATCTGTTGTTTTTTTTATAATTCGTGTAAAAAACATTGAGAAAAAAACAAAACATACAATGTGTTGCGTGATGCATTTTCCTGAAAATTCTAAATTTTTTAAATTATTCTTTTTAGCTTTGAAAGGTTAAACAAGAATTCGCTTAAAATTGTTTTAAAGTCGTCGTTATTTGTAATTTTATTCAATTTATTTATAATGGGTTTTAAAAATGTTCAACTATCGTGGAATTTCCACGGCTATTCCTAGTTTATATCATATCCGTTACAGTTTCAGTAGTCGTGGCTAAAGTATATTTAAGTTGCTGTCAACATTTACCGTACATAGCCACCTATGCATTAAAGATTAAAAACCAAAATTGTCAACGTACTGGTGCACGCAGGTAGTCAAGAATAACATGTCTGGATACGAACATTTACTATGTCTCACTTATTAAATGTCTAAATATGTTTGCACGCATAGCCATTCTAGTCAACTTTAGAAGGGTCGAAAGGAAACGGTATGTGAAAATGCAGAGCAGCGACGCGGAGACTTAGTGTATGTCCATATCTCAATTTTATTGGTCAAAACCTGTATATACTCGGTGTTGTTTCGTTTTTACATCAATACTTATTTCGAAAAACAGTAATAAATTGGTTACTATTTTCTAGGACAGCATCAATTAACCCTGCTATTATGAAACAGTATGTTATTGTTTTTAATTTTTTATTCTTAGATCACATACTTTAAAGCAGACTTTGGTTCAATACTCTTCATTTATTCAGGATTTTTCTTCTATCTTTGAGAACAGGGTGGAAGAGAATAAAATGTTTACTTTACTCTTGATTTCTTTTTTTTATTTCTCGAGCCCCCATGCCAAAGAAATAGGTGGACGAAACGTCGTGAAACAACAACTAAAAAGGATAAGGATAAGAGTCTGCAATAAATAAATTAATAAGTAGTACTCATCTCAATAATGAATTGAAATTAAATAAATACATAAATATATATATATATATATATATATATGTATATGGACGTTTTAACAGCCAAAAGCAATGCGGAAAGGACCGGAATCATGAGAGTAAAGAAAAGAAAAACAAACAAACAAATAGACGGGTATGTTTGAGTAGAGAATTGTCTAACTGTTTATTCATCTATCATTCCTCACCTCGTTATATAATTAATTTGCAACTAAGTTTTTGGTATATCCGGTGTATATAAAGTCCGTTGTTGGTATGGGACTTTGATTAATATCGGGAGAGAGTACCTCCCCTTTTCAAAAAGAAAACAAAAGTATATTCAAAATGGCGGAAGAGACCAGGAGTGCAGATAGAGGTTAGGACCGAAATAAGATGTGATTAATAGATGTATTTGTTTGATTGTGTTGGGAGATAATGTTGTTTTTTGTGACATCTTTTTAAGTAATGTATCTGGCAGTTGGTTCTGGCACGTTTCTCCGAGATCCGGAATATACTCTTGGTAAGTTCAAACTCTGTCTGGCGTAGACCAAGGGATACAAGTAAATGGTAGTTTGCTTGAAGAATTGCTGGTAAAGGAATACATGGAAGTTTTAAAAGCAAAAGCAATTCGGGATGGACCGGAATCGCAAGAGTAAACAAACGAATACACGGGTATGTTTAAGTAGAAAAATTTCTGTTTATTTATCTATCATTCCTCACCGTTGTTGGTATAGAACTTTGATTAATTTCGGGAGAAAATACCTCCCCTTTTCAAAAAGAATGCAGCAGTATATTCAAGATGTTTCAAATTTGTTTAGATTAGATTTGATTGGTAATATAACTTATATAACTCAGACTACTACTTCCAACTTGGGTGTCAATCTCAATTATTTTAGGTATTTAATTGTCAACTGAGTTGATGTGTGTTATGTCGTCCTCTAAAATCTGTATATCAAACTGAAAAATTGATACAGAATTTCAGAATGAAGTCTTTTCATCCACGAAGGTAGACGTTCTCTATTGATCGGCCATGGTAATGTAAACAGTTTTTAGTCATTCGAATTTCTTGGTATGGTCTGAACCTTAAAACTTTATTATCTGTCACTTAAGACTGATTATGTATTAGCACTTTATATGTTACCTCACATACATTCAGGAATTCGACATGGACATTCTTCAGTTCAAAAAGAAACACCTTAAGAAAATCGGACGTGATGTCGACTTAAAAATTGTGATAATAAAAAATGATGTCAAATTTCGAAATGAAATCCTTTTTATCCACGGAGTTAGAGCTTCGTTGAATATTGATATCAATTGTCAATATTTTGGCATGTAAAACCAATTTTTAAATCACATGTAACTATGTAAACAATCGCAGTTATCTATGTATATTCCCGATTAAATGTAAGAATCGTGATATATTCACTATTAATTGTAAGAATCGTGATATATTCACGATTAAATGTAAGAATCGTGATATAATCACTATTAAATGTAAGAATCGTGATATATTCGCTATTAATTGTAAGAACCGTAATATATTCACGATTAAATGTGAGAATCGTGATATATTCACGATTAAATGTAAGAATCGTGATATATACTTGAGAGTGCTTGAGTACCACATATGCATGAGCAATTAGATTCGGTTGACCTTCATCTGATGGGTCGAGGATACCGGATTGACAGTTACTGGCTGCTGTTTCCGACTGGTAGTACAGGTGCCCTAACTCTTGGGTAGCGCTTAGAGCGGTTGCTCCATCAACAGTTGTATAATATCGGGATGTTTGTAGTGCCATGCCGCACATGGAAAGGGATCCTGCACTCATCCCCGGTGGGCTTTCCTAGTTGAGGAATGGTCAGCTGATGGCCGACTTGTAATGCATGTCTGATACTCTGCATAACCTCCTGTTCAGCTCCCCCTTACCTAACTAAAACTGCTAAAAAAATATGACGACAGTAAAATCTAAAAATAAGCTTAAACCAGGCTTAGGGTCAAACAAATCCAACATGCCTCCTCCCTTGAGGCTTGCATTCACAAATATCCGTGGGCTTAGATCTTATTTAGCTGATGTTGAAGCATTTCTCCTAACAAATACCCCTGATATCTTAGCGCTAAGTGAGTAACCTACACTCCTCCATCCCCTCTAACTACTTTAACATGCCTGGATATCTTCCACTCTGCCGTAAGAACGCTGACAGACACATGCACGGACTTGGAGTTTACATTTGTAATACCCTTCCCTTGACTAGAGAAACAAACCTAGAATCGGATGATCAAGCCTTTATGTGCTTTAGACTAATCGAGAAACACAACATTAGCTACTTTTACATTCTCTGCCGCTCTCCCTCGACCCAAGACTGCACCATAATAAACAAAGTCTCTGACAGCATAGACACAGCACTCTCCATCGTCACTAGCGCCCAAGTACATGTATTTGGTGACTTTAATGTCCATCACAAAAACTGGCTTGGATTCTCTACTTACACAGATGCAGCAGGCAGCTCAACTCATAGTTTCTCTATATCTCACTCCTTATTACAAATTGTTACTTTTCCAAACCGTTTCCCTGACCAGGAAGAACAACACGCATCACTTTTAGATCTATTTTTGGCCACAGTTCCTGATTATTGTATAACGAATGCCGATAGCCCACTTCGGAAAGCTGATCATGCAGTGATAATGGTTGAAATCGCCATAAACTCTAGAGCCAAAACTGAAGAGCCAGTGCTCAATACAACGAGATATTATAAAAAGGCTGACTGGAAAGCCATCAGAGATCTTCTCAGAGATGCCCCATGAGGAAATATTTTTCTCTTCCTGCTGAACAGTGTCCAAACGAGACCACTGAATGGTTCAAAACTGCAATCGAAGCGCATGTTCCCATGCGGAAATTTTATAGCAAGCCCCACTCTCCTCAATGGTTTACTCCGACTTGCGCAACTATCATTGCTTAAAGGCAGCATGCATACCGCAGATTTAACCGACATAAGTCCAGTTCAAACAGACAGAAGCTAGAAGTAACGTAAAGAAAGAAATAGCGACAGCTAAGAGAGAATTTATGAAAACCACGAAAAAACGCATCGAAGCACAAAAACTAGGAACTCGTGACTTCTGGAAAATCTACAACAGTGTAGTAAATAATGGGCAATCAACAATTCCCCCACTAACCAACAACCACGAGGTTGTCTCCTCAGCAACCGAAAAGACTAACATGCTTGCCAGTCGATTTGCTTCAAACTCCACACTAGACCCTTCCAACCACTCCCTACCTGAATTTCCTATGCGAACAGACGCCACACTAGACGATCTAAAAATCACCCCTGCTCAAGTACATGCTATCATAAAAAAAATTTGATACTTCAAAAGATTGTGGACCCGATCTCATCCCAGCTGTGCTATTAAAAAAGTGCCTAGCTGAAGTAGCTCCAGTTCTCTCCAAACTCTACAACAAATGCCTTAATGAATCTTGCTTTCCGTGCTGTTGGAAAACTGCTTCTGTGGTACCAGTATTCAAGAATTCTGGCGAAAGAACTGACCCATTAAATTATCGCCCCATTAGCCTCCTCCATCTTTTTGCCAAACTATTTTAGACCTTAATTAACCATGCTCTAGTCCATCCTCTTACAGATGCTAAACTACTGATTGACAAACAATATGGATTTAGACAAGCCCGTTCCACAGCAATCATCCTAACTGTAATCTCTGAACGTATATACCAATCACTGGGCAAATCGGAGGAGGACACAGCGGTAGCTCTAGATATATCTAAGACTTTTGACAGGGTATGGCATGAGGGTCTCCTCAAGAAGATTAGATCATACGGTATCACTGGGAGAATACTTAACATAATTGAATCCTTCTTATATAAGAGAAAAATCCAGGTTGCCCTCAACGGTCGTGCATCTAAACAATATGATATAAATGCGGGAATGCCCCAGAGGTCTATCCTTGGACCTCTACTGTTACTGATGTTCTTAAATCACCTCCCTAACAAAATTTCCTCTGAGATGGGTATATATGCTGATGATACCACACTCTATAACAGACACGACAGGAAAACAAATGAACACATATCTAAAGTAATGGCAGAAACACTAGAAGATGACCTCCAATCTGTAGTGGAATGGGGACAAAAATGGATGGTCACGTTCAATGCCGCCAAGACTAAACTAGTTTCACTCAATAATTACAAGAAACGTTTTCTACCACCTACAGCAATGCCCAACGACTCTTTATCTGAGAGTACGTCTTTCAAGCTCCTTGACCTTACGTTCACCGGAAACATGAGTTGGAACAATTACATCGAGGACATTGCCAGGGCCGCTGCAAGGAAGGTGAGATCTCTCTACCGTGCTAGAAAACTACTAACACCCGAAAGTATCCTGTACCTCTATAAGGCCACCATTCGCTCATGTATGAAGTATTGCTGTCATATTTGGGCTGGTGCATCGGCTACTAGTCTCTCGCTCCTTGACAAGGTTCAAAAGAGAGTCGCCAATCTGATAGGCCCTGAACTGGCATCTAAGCTTCAGCCTCTGTCCCATCGACGAAACGTTGCATCCCTCTGCCTGTTCTACAAGTATTATAATGGTGAATGCTCTGACGAATTGCAAGCACTTGTGCCCCCACGACTTCAACACCCTCGACAGACCCGACAGGCTGCAAAATCCCACCCCACACTGTAGAAATCCCTAGATGTAAAAGATCTTTCTACTCCATTAGTTTCTTCCCCAGAACCGCTAGACTTTGGAATTCCATTCCAGGTCCCTGCTTCCCCAACTGTACTGACGTGCAGAAGTTCAAGTGCAACGTGAACCAGCATCTTGCTGCCCAAATCCCTACATAGTACCCCAGCGGTTGCTGTCCCTGTTAGTAGCCGCCTACACCAAAGTGGCAATGTGCCTTGTATGGGGTGAAAATTTAATTAAAAAAAATATTCACTATTAATTGCAAGAATCGTGATATATTCACGATTAAATGTAAGAATCGTGATATATTCACGATTAAATTAAAGAATCGTGATATATTCACTATTAAATGTAAGAATCGTGAAATATTCATGGTCAAATGTAAGAATCGGGATGGCGATTATAATTCAATCAATTAAGACATTTGGGGAAAAATTAGCTCCCACTTTTAGATCTTTACCTTTTCACTAATGGATACATAAAAAAGAATCTCAAAAACTGCATGGCAAATATTCCCAGCGCAAAACACTATAAAACAATTGCACTTAAAAGGACATTTAGAATCTTAAAAATGTTTACTCGATTGGAATATCTCTGATAGCGGCTGAATGTCGTTATCCGGTAAAATTCCACAAAACCAGAACAAATTGATAAGCAAATTGAGTGAAAACAGAATATACGACCCAAAATTATCTACATATCAGACAATATAGAAAATGGTTTTGGTGCTATCTTAGACGTTCATATTTTACAGTCTTCTGTTCCTTAAACGATGTGCATGTAAACATAATATGTAGTGTGGACTAGTAGAGGAGATTTACATCAGAGTTTAAGCCTATGCTACTATCTCCCTGAGATTACCTATTCGATAGAGTACATCTATCAGGGAAAAATAAGAATTGTTACACAGAAATAAAATGTATGTATTGTGGGCTACATACACGCTTTAGTAGAAACTGTACATTGTTAGCATAAAACTTATCATAGGAAGTGTTTACATATTATCTTATAATGTCGAATGTGTCAGGTGTAATCGTTCTCATTTTATTAATATAGAGATTATTTGGACCAGCAGCGTGTGAAAGTCTGCAGTATTCTACAATCAAATAAAAACACATATACCCATTGTGAGCGAGTAATTTAGCTAGTTTATAATAGTAATTTCCTTTGCAATGATATTATGTTTTAATTACGTTTAATAAATTATTCCTTTGTTTTTTTTTTATTTTTTACATACATTTCGTCCATTTGTCATCTTGTCGGACATAATATCTCTATTTTGATATAATGTGAAAAAATACATTTCAACTGACACAACAAAAATTTAAAAAATGAACAAAAACCGAAAAAGAAAAAAAAACGGCTATTGGGAATATCAAAACTAGAAAAAAATACTATAAAAATACTGTTATTTCTTCTACGATAAAAATGAAAAAAATATTTTATTTCATTTGTTTTTCACATAAAAAGCTGCTTTTTTCTACGATAAACGAAAATGAAAAACTTCTTTCTATCTTTGATAATAAAAAAAAACAACGAAAATAAACACGTAGTTTTTTTTTTTTTGTTCTATAAATATCTTTATCTTTACTTTTGCGAGATTTAATTTCCGATTAACTCTGACGTCATACATAAATTTTGCCCGGATTTTGGCGTCACCATATTAACTTCCGGGTCCTATGACAGGTGATACCAGTATTGCTCAACTAATTAGCATTCGATGATAAGCTTGT